>NW_027140750.1:0-61273 GCF_036365525.1 Heterodontus francisci
ACATGCACTTACTCCAAGTAACAAAGACATACACTGACACCAAGTAACAAAGACATACACTGATACCCAGTAACACAGGCACACACCTACACCAAGTAACAAAGACATACACTGATACCCAGTAACACAGACACACACTTACACCAAGTAACACAGACATACACTGACACCAAGTAACAAAGACATGCACTTCCACCAAATAACAAAGACATACACTGACACCAAGTAACAAAGACATACACTGATACCCAGTAACACAGACATACACTTACACCAAGTAACAAAGACATACACTGACACCAAGCAACAAAGACATACAATTACACCAAGTAACAAAGACATACACTGACACCAAGTAACAAAGACATACACTGATACCCAGTAACACAGGCACACACCTACACCAAGTAACGAAGACATACACTGATACCCAGTAATACAGACACACACTTACACCAAGTAACACAGACATACACTGACACCAAGTAACAAAGACATATACTGACACCCAGGAACACAGATACACACTGACACCCAGTAACACAGAGAAACACTGGCACCAAGTAACAAAGACACACAATGACACCAAGTAGCACAGACATACACTGACACCAAGTAACAAAGAAATCAACTTAGACAAAGTACAAAGACATACACTGACACCAAGTAACAAAGACATGCACTTACACCAAGTAACAAAGACATACACTGATACCCAATAACACAGACACACACTTTCACCAAGTAACAAAGACAGACACTGATACCCAGTAACACAGACACACACTTACACCAAGTATCAAAGACATACACTGACAGCAAGTAACAAAGACATACACTGACACCAAGTTTCAAAGACATACACTTACACCAAGTCACAAAGGCATGCACTTGCACCAAGAAAGAAAGACACACACTTACACCAAGTAACACAGACCAACACTGACACCAAGTAACAAAGATATACACTGATACCCAGTAACACAGACACACTCTTACATCAAGTAACAAGGACAGACACAGATACCCAGCAACAGATACACACTCTTACACCAAGTAACAAAGACAGACACTGAAAGCCATTAACACAGACACACACTTACACCAAGTATCAAAGACATACACTGGCACCAAGTAACAAAGACAGACACTGACACCAAGTAACAAAGACATACACTGATACCCAGTAACACAGGCACACACATACACCAAGTAACAAAGACATACACTGATACCCAGTAACACAGACACACACTTACACCAAGCAGCAAAGACATACACTGACACCAAGTAACAAAGACATACACTTACACCAAGTAACAAAGACATACACTGACACCAAGTAACAAAGACATACACTGACACCAAGTAACAAAGACATACACTTACACCAAGTAACAAAGACATACACTGACACCAAGTAACAAAGACATACACTGATACCCAGTAACACAGAAACAAACTTACACCAAGTAACAAAGACATACACTTACACCAAGTAACAAAGACATACACTGACACCAAGTAACAAAGACATACACTGAAACCAAGTAACAAAGACATACACTTACACCAAGTAACAAAGACATACACTGACAACAAGTAACAAAGACATACACTTACACCAAGTAACAAAGACATACACTGACACCAAGAAATAAAGACATACACTGATACCCAGTACCACAGGCACACACCTAGACCAAGTACCAAAGACATACACTGATACCCAGTAACACAGACACACACATACACCAATTAACACAGACATACACTGACATCAAGTAACACAGACATACACTGACACCAAGTCACAAAGACATCCAGTTACACCAAGTAACAGAGACATGCACTTACACCAAGTAACAAAGACATACACTGATACCCAGTAACACAGACACACACTTTCACCAAGTAACATAGACAGACACGGATACCCAGTCACACAGACACACACTTACACCAAGTATCAAAGACACACACTGACACCAAGTCACAAAGACATGCACTTACACCAAGTAAGAAAGACACACACTTACACCAAGTAACACAGACCTATACTGACACCAATTAACAAAGACATACACTGATACCCAGCAACACAGACACACTCTTACAACAAGTAACAAAGACAGACACTGATACCAAGTAACAAAGACATACACTTACACCAAGTCACAGAGACATGCACTTACACCAAGTAAGAAAGACATACACTGATACCCAGTAACACAGACACACACTTTCACCAAGTAACATTGACAGACACGGATACCCAGTCACACAGACACACACTTACACCAAGTATCAAAGACATACACTGACACCAAGTAACAAAGACATACACTGACACCAAGTAACAAAGACATACACTTACAGCAAGTAACAAAGACAGACACTGACACCAAGTAACAAAGACATACACTGATACCCAGTAACACAGACACACACTTACACCAAGTAACACAGGCATACTCTGACACCAAGTAACAAAGCCATATACTGACACCCAGGAACACAGATACACACTGACACCCAGTAACAGAGAAACACTGACAGCAAGTAACAAAGACACACACTGACACCAAGTAACAAAGACATACACTGACACCAAGTCACAAAGACATCCACTTACACCAAGTGCAAAGTCATACACTTACACCAAGTAACAAAGACATGCACTTACACCAAGTAACAAAGACATACACTGATACCCAGTAACACAGACACACACTTTCACCAAGTAACATTGACAGACACGGATACCCAGTCACACAGACACACACTTACACCAAGTATCAAAGACATACACTGACACCAAGTAACAAAGACATACACTGACACCAAGTAACAAAGACATACACTGACACCGAGTAATAAAGACATACACTTACACCAAGTCACAAAGACATGCACTTACACCAAGTAAGAAAGACACACACTTACACCAAGTAACACAGACCTACACTGACACCAATTAACAAAGACATACACTGATACCCAGCAACACAGACACACTCTTACACCAAGTAACAAAGACAGACACTGATACCAAGTAACAAAGACATACACTTACACCAAGTCACAGAGACATGCACTTACACCAAGTAAGAAAGACACACACTTACAACAAGTAGCACAGACCTACACTGACACCAAGTGACAAAGACATACACTGATACCCAGCAACACAGACACACTCTTACACCAATTAACAAAGACAGACACTGATACCCAGTAACACTGACACACACTTACACCAAGTATCAAAGACATACACTGACACCAAGTAACAAAGACATACACTGACACCAGGTAACAAAGACATACACTTACAGCAAGTAACAAAGACAGACACTGACACCAAGTAACAAAGACATACACTGATAGCCAAGTAACACAGACACGCACGTACACCGTGTAACAAAGACATACACTGACACCAAGTAACAAAGACATACACATACACAAAGTAACAAAGACATACACTGACACCAAGTAACAAAGACATACACTGATACCCAGTCACACAGGCACAAAACTACACCAAGTAACATAGACAGACACGTATACCCAGTCACACAGAGACACACTTACACCAACTATCAAAGACATACACTGACACCAAGTAACAAAGACATACACTGCCACCAAGTAACAAAGACATACACTGACACCGAGTAACAGAGACATACACTTACACCAAGCCACAAAGACATGCACTTACACCAAGTAAGAAAGACACACACTCACTCCAAGTAACACAGACCTACACTGACACCAATTAACAAAGACATACACTGATACCCAGCAACACAGACACACTCTTACACCAAGTAACAAAGACAGACACTGATACCAAGTAACAAAGACATACACTTACACCAAGTCACTGAGACATGCACTTACACCAAGTAAGAAAGACACACACTTACAACAAGTAACACAGACCTACACTGACACCAAGTGACAGAGACATACACTGATAGCCAGTAACACAGACACACTCTTACACCAATTAACAAAGACAGACAGTCATACCCAGTAACACTGATACACACACTTACGCCAAGTATCAAAGACAAACACTGACACCAAGTAACAAAGACATACACTGACACCAAGTAACAAAGACATACACTTACACCAAGTAACAAAGACATACACTGACACCAAGTAACAAAGACATACACTGACACCAAGTAACAAAGACATACACTTAAAGCAAGTAACAAAGACAGACACTGACACCAAGTAACAAAGACATACACTGATAGCCAGTAACACAGACAAGCACTTACACCAAGTAACAAAGACATACACTGACACCAAGTAACAAAGACATACACTTACACCAAGTAACAAAGACATACTCTGACACCAAGTAACAAAGACATACACTGACACCAAGTAACAAAGACATACACTGACACCAAGTAACAAAGGCATACACTGATACCCAGTAACACAGGCACACACCTACACCAAGTAACAAAGACATACACTGATACAAAGTAACACAGACACACACTTACAACAAGTAACACAGACATACACTGACACCAAGTAACAAAGACATATATAGACACCCAGGAACACAGATACACACTGACACCCAGTAACACAGAGAAACACTGACACCAAGTAACAAAGACACACACTGACACCAAGTATCACAGACATACACTGACACTAAGTAACAAAGACGTACACTGATACCCAGTAACACAGGCACACACCTACACCATGTAACACAGACATACACTGACATCAAGTAACAAAGACATACACTGATACCCAGTAACAAAGGCACACACCTACACCAAGTAACAAAGACATACACTGATACCCAGCAACACAGACACACACTTACACCAAGTATCAAAGACATACACTGACACCAAGTAACAAAGACATACACTTACAACAAGTCACAAAGACATGCACTTACACTAAGTAAGAAAGACACACACTTAAACCAAGTAACACAGACCTACACTGACACCAAGTAACAAAGACATACAATGATACCCAGCAACACAGACACACTCTTACACCAAGTAACAAAGACAGACACTGATACCCAGTAACACAGACACACACTTACACCAAGTATCAAAGACATACACTGACACCAAGTAACAAAGACATACACTGACACCAAGTAACAAAGACATACACTTACACCAAGTAACAAAGACATACACTGACACCAAATAACAAAGACATACACTGATACCCAGTAACATAGGCACACACCTACACCAAGTAACAATGACTCACACTGATACCCAGTAACACAGACACACACTTACACCAAGTAACACAGACATACACTGACACCAAGTAACAAAGACATATACTGGCACCCAGGAACACAGATACACACTGACACCCAGTAACACAGAGAAACACTGACACCAAGTAACAAAGACACACACTGACACCAAGTAACACTGACATACACTGACACCAAGTAACAAAGACATCCACTTACACCAAGTACAAAGACATACACTGACACCAAGTAACAAAGTCATGCACTTACACCAAGTAACAAAGACATACACTGACACCAAGTAACAAAGACATACACTGATACCCAGTAACACAGGCACACCCCTACACCAAGTAACAAAGACATAGACTGATACCCAGTAACACAGACACACACTTACACCAAGTAACACAGACATACACTGACACCAAGTAACAAAGACATGCACTTACACCAAGTAACAAAGACATACACTGACACCAAGTAACAAAGACATACACTGATACCCAGTAACACAGACACACACCTACACCAAGTAGCAAAGACATACACTGACACCAAGCAACAAAGACATACACTTACACCAAGTAACAAAGACATACACTGACACCAAGTAACAAAGACATACACTGATACCCACTAACACAGGCACACATCTACACCAAGTAACAAAGACATACACTGATACCCAGTAACAGAGACACAGACTTACACCAAGTAACAAAGACATACACTGACACCAAGTAACAAAGACATATACTGACACCCATGAACACAGATACACACTGACACCCAGTAACACAGAGAAACACTGGCACCAAGTAAGAAAGATACACACTTACACGAAGTAACACAGACCTACACTGACACCAAGTAACAAAGATATACACTGATAACCAGCAACACAGACACCCTCTTACACCAAGTAACAAAGACAGACACTGATACCCAGTAAAACAGACACACACTTACACCAAGTATCAAAGACATACACTGACACCAAGTAACAAAGACATACATTTACACCAAGTAACACAGACATACACTTACACCAAGTAACAAAGAGATACACTGACACCAAGTAACAAAGGCATCCACTGATACCCAGTAACACAGGCACACACCTACACCAAATAACAAAGACATACACTGATACACAGTAACACAGACACACACTTACAACAAGTAACACAGACATACACTGACACCAAGTAACAAAGACATATATAGACACCCAGGAACACAGATACACACTGACACCCAGTAACACAGAGAAACACTGACACCAAGTAACAAAGACACACACTGACACCAAGTATCACAGACATACACTGACACTAAGTAACAAAGACATACACTGATACCCAGTAACACAGGCACACACCTACACCAAGTAACAAAGACATACACTGATACACAGTAACACAGACACACACTTACAACAAGTAACACAGACATACACTGACACCAAGTAACAAAGACTTATATAGACACCCTGGAACACAGATACACACTGACACCCAGTAACACAGAGAAACACTGACACCAAGTAACAAAGACACACACTGACACCAAGTATCACAGACAAACACTGACACTAAGTAACAAAGACATACACTGATACCCAGTAACACAGGCACACACCTACACCAAGTCACAAAGACATACACTGATAGCCAGTAACACAGACAAGCACTTACACCAAGTAACAAAGACATACACTGACACCAAGTAACAAAGACATACACTTACACCAAGTAACAAAGACATACACTGACACCAAGTAACAAAGGCATACACTGATACCCAGTAACACAGGCACACACCTACACCAAGTAGCAAAGACATACACTGATACACAGTAACACAGACACACACTTACAACAAGTAACACAGACATACACTGACACCAAGTAACAAAGACATATATAGACACCCAGGAACACAGATACACACTGACACCCAGTAACACAGAGAAACACTGACACCAAGTAACAAAGACACACACTGACACCAAGTATCACAGACACACACTGACACTAAGTAACAAAGACATACACTGATACCCAGTAACACAGGCACACACTTACACCAAGTAACAAAGACATACACTGACACCAAGTAACAAAGACATACACTTACAGCAAGTAGCAAAGACATACACTGACACCAAGTAACAAAGACATACACTTACACCAAGTAACAAAGACATATACTGACACCAAGTAACAAAGACATACACTGACACCAAGTAACAAAGACATACACTTACAACAAGTAACAAAGACATACACTGACACCAAGTAACAAAGACATACACTGATACCCAGTAACACAGACACACACTTACACCAAGTAACAAAGACTAACACTGACACCATGTAACAAAGACATAAACTGACACCAAGTAACAAAGACATACACTTACAACAAGTAACAAAGACATACACTGACACCAAGTAACAAAGACATACACTGATACCCACTAACACAGGCACACATCTACACCAAGTAACAAAGACATACACTGATACCCAGTAACACAGACGCACACTTACACCAAGTAACACAGACATACACCGACACCAAGTAATACAGGCACACACCTACACCAAGTAACAAAGACATACACTGATACCCAGGAACACACATACACTCTGACACCCAGTAACACAGAGAAACACTGACACCAAGTAACAAAGACACACACTGACACCAAGTAACACAGACATACACTGACACCAAGTAACAAAGACATCCACTTACACCAAGTACAAATACATACACTGACACCATGTAACAAAGACATACACTGATACCCAGCAACAGAGACACACTCTTACAACAAGTAACAAAGACATACACTGACACCAAGTAAGAAAGACACACACTTACACCAAGTAACACAGACCTACACTGACACCAATTAACAAAGACATACACTGATACCCAGCAACACTGACACACTCTTACACCAAGTAACAAAGACAGACACTGATACCCAGTAAAACAGACACACACTTACACCAAGTATCAAAGACATACACTGACACCAAGTAACAAAGACATACACTTACACCAAGTAACACAGACATACACTTACACCAAGTAACAAAGACATATACTGACACCCATGAACACAGATACACACTGACACCCAGTAACACAGAGAAACACTGGCACCAAGTAAGAAAGATACACACTTACACCAAGTAACACAGACCTACACTGACACCAAGTAACAAAGAAATACACTGATACCCAGCAACACAGACACACTCTTACACCAAGTAACAAAGACAGACACTGATACCCAGTAAAACAGACACACACTTACACCAAGTATCAAAGACATACACTGACACCAAGTAACAAAGACATACACTTACACCAAGTAACACAGACATACACTTACACCAAGTAACAAAGACATACACTGACACCAAGTAACAAAGGCATCCACTGATACCCAGTAACACAGGCACACACCTACACCAAATAACAAAGACATACACTGATACACAGTAACACAGACACACACTTACAACAAGTAACACAGACATACACTGACACCAAGTAACAAAGACATATATAGACACCCAGGAACACAGATACACACTGACACCCAGTAACACAGAGAAACACTGACACCAAGTAACAAAGACACACACTGACACCAAGTATCACAGACATACACTGACACTAAGTAACAAAGACATACACTGATACCCAGTAACACAGGCACACACCTACACCAAGTAACAAAGACATACACTGATACACAGTAACACAGACACACACTTACAACAAGTAACACAGACATACACTGACACCAAGTAACAAAGACATATATAGACACCCTGGAACACAGATACACACTGACACCCAGTAACACAGAGAAACACTGACACCAAGTAACAAAGACACACACTGACACCAAGTATCACAGACATACACTGACACTAAGTAACAAAGACATACACTGATACCCAGTAACACAGGCACACACCTACACCAAGTCACAAAGACATACACTGATAGCCAGTAACACAGACAAGCACTTACACCAAGTAACAAAGACATACACTGACACCAAGTAACAAAGACATACACTTACACCAAGTAACAAAGACATACACTGACACCAAGTAACAAAGGCATACACTGATACCCAGTAACACAGGCACACACCTACACCAAGTAGCAAAGACATACACTGATACACAGTAACACAGACACACACTTATAACAAGTAACACAGACATACACTGACACCAAGTAACAAAGACATATATAGACACCCAGGAACACAGATACACACTGACACCCAGTAACACAGAGAAACACTGACACCAAGTAACAAAGACACACACTGACACCAAGTATCACAGACATACACTGACACTAAGTAACAAAGACATACACTGATACCCAGTAACACAGGCACACACTTACACCAAGTAACAAAGACATACACTGACACCAAGTAACAAAGACATACACTTACAGCAAGTAACAAAGACATACACTGACACCAAGTAACAAAGACATACACTTACACCAAGTAACAAAGACATATACTGACACCAAGTAACAAAGACATACACTGACACCAAGTAACAAAGACATACACTTACAACAAGTAACAAAGACATACACTGACACCAAGTAACAAAGACATACACTGATACCCAGTAACACAGACACACACTTACACCAAGTAACAAAGACTAACACTGACACCATGTAACAAAGACATAAACTGACACCAAGTAACAAAGACATACACTTACAACAAGTAACAAAGACATACACTGACACCAAGTAACAAAGACATACACTGATACCCACTAACACAGGCACACATCTACACCAAGTAACAAAGACATACACTGATACCCAGTAACACAGACGCACACTTACACCAAGTAACACAGACATACACCGACACCAAGTAATACAGGCACACACCTACACCAAGTAACAAAGACATACACTGATACCCAGGAACACACATACACTCTGACACCCAGTAACACAGAGAAACACTGACACCAAGTAACAAAGACACACACTGACACCAAGTAACACAGACATACACTGACACCAAGTAACAAAGACATCCACTTACACCAAGTACAAATACATACACTGACACCATGTAACAAAGACATACACTGATACCCAGCAACAGAGACACACTCTTACAACAAGTAACAAAGACATACACTGACACCAAGTAAGAAAGACACACACTTACACCAAGTAACACAGACCTACACTGACACCAATTAACAAAGACATACACTGATACCCAGCAACACTGACACACTCTTACACCAAGTAACAAAGACAGACACTGATACCCAGTAAAACAGACACACACTTACACCAAGTATCAAAGACATACACTGACACCAAGTAACAAAGACATACACTTACACCAAGTAACACAGACATACACTTACACCAAGTAACAAAGACATATACTGACACCCATGAACACAGATACACACTGACACCCAGTAACACAGAGAAACACTGGCACCAAGTAAGAAAGATACACACTTACACCAAGTAACACAGACCTACACTGACACCAAGTAACAAAGATATACACTGATACCCAGCAACACAGACACACTCTTACACCAAGTAACAAAGACAGACACTGATACCCAGTAAAACAGACACACACTTACACCAAGTATCAAAGACATACACTGACACCAAGTAACAAAGACATACACTTACACCAAGTAACACAGACATACACTTACACCAAGTAACAAAGACATACACTGACACCAAGTAACAAAGGCATCCACTGATACCCAGTAACACAGGCACACACCTACACCAAATAACAAAGACATACACTGATACACAGTAACACAGACACACACTTACAACAAGTAACACAGACATACACTGACACCAAGTAACAAAGACATATATAGACACCCAGGAACACAGATACACACTGACACCCAGTAACACAGAGAAACACTGACACCAAGTAACAAAGACACACACTGACACCAAGTATCACAGACATACACTGACACTAAGTAACAAAGACATACACTGATACCCAGTAACACAGGCACACACCTACACCAAGTAACAAAGACATACACTGATACACAGTAACACAGACACACACTTACAACAAGTAACACAGACATACACTGACACCAAGTAACAAAGACATATATAGACACCCTGGAACACAGATACACACTGACACCCAGTAACACAGAGAAACACTGACACCAAGTAACAAAGACACACACTGACACCAAGTATCACAGACATACACTGACACTAAGTAACAAAGACATACACTGATACCCAGTAACACAGGCACACACCTACACCAAGTCACAAAGACATACACTGATAGCCAGTAACACAGACAAGCACTTACACCAAGTAACAAAGACATACACTGACACCAAGTAACAAAGACATACACTTACACCAAGTAACAAAGACATACACTGACACCAAGTAACAAAGGCATACACTGATACCCAGTAACACAGGCACACACCTACACCAAGTAGCAAAGACATACACTGATACACAGTAACACAGACACACACTTATAACAAGTAACACAGACATACACTGACACCAAGTAACAAAGACATATATAGACACCCAGGAACACAGATACACACTGACACCCAGTAACACAGAGAAACACTGACACCAAGTAACAAAGACACACACTGACACCAAGTATCACAGACATACACTGACACTAAGTAACAAAGACATACACTGATACCCAGTAACACAGGCACACACTTACACCAAGTAACAAAGACATACACTGACACCAAGTAACAAAGACATACACTTACAGCAAGTAACAAAGACATACACTGACACCAAGTAACAAAGACATACACTTACACCAAGTAACAAAGACATATACTGACACCAAGTAACAAAGACATACACTGACACCAAGTAACAAAGACATACACTTACAACAAGTAACAAAGACATGCACTTACACCAAGTAACAAAGACATACACTGACACCAAGTAACAAAGACATACACTGATACCCAGTAACACAGGCACACCCCTACACCAAGTAACAAAGACATAGACTGATACCCAGTAACACAGACACACACTTACACCAAGTAACACAGACATACACTGACACCAAGTAACAAAGACATGCACTTACACCAAGTAACAAAGACATACACTGACACCAAGTAACAAAGACATACACTGATACCCAGTAACACAGACACACACCTACACCAAGTAGCAAAGACATACACTGACACCAAGCAACACAGACATACACTTACACCAAGTAACAAAGACATACACTGACACCAAGTAACAAAGACATACACTGATACCCACTAACACAGGCACACATCTACACCAAGTAACAAAGACATACACTGATACCCAGTAACAGAGACACAGACTTACACCAAGTAACAAAGACATACACTGACACCAAGTAACAAAGACATATACTGACACCCATGAACACAGATACACACTGACACCCAGTAACACAGAGAAACACTGGCACCAAGTAAGAAAGATACACACTTACACGAAGTAACACAGACCTACACTGACACCAAGTAACAAAGATATACACTGATAACCAGCAACACAGACACCCTCTTACACCAAGTAACAAAGACAGACACTGATACCCAGTAAAACAGACACACACTTACACCAAGTATCAAAGACATACACTGACACCAAGTAACAAAGACATACATTTACACCAAGTAACACAGACATACACTTACACCAAGTAACAAAGAGATACACTGACACCAAGTAACAAAGGCATCCACTGATACCCAGTAACACAGGCACACACCTACACCAAATAACAAAGACATACACTGATACACAGTAACACAGACACACACTTACAACAAGTAACACAGACATACACTGACACCAAGTAACAAAGACATATATAGACACCCAGGAACACAGATACACACTGACACCCAGTAACACAGAGAAACACTGACACCAAGTAACAAAGACACACACTGACACCAAGTATCACAGACATACACTGACACTAAGTAACAAAGACATACACTGATACCCAGTAACACAGGCACACACCTACACCAAGTAACAAAGACATACACTGATACACAGTAACACAGACACACACTTACAACAAGTAACACAGACATACACTGACACCAAGTAACAAAGACTTATATAGACACCCTGGAACACAGATACACACTGACACCCAGTAACACAGAGAAACACTGACACCAAGTAACAAAGACACACACTGACACCAAGTATCACAGACAAACACTGACACTAAGTAACAAAGACATACACTGATACCCAGTAACACAGGCACACACCTACACCAAGTCACAAAGACATACACTGATAGCCAGTAACACAGACAAGCACTTACACCAAGTAACAAAGACATACACTGACACCAAGTAACAAAGACATACACTTACACCAAGTAACAAAGACATACACTGACACCAAGTAACAAAGGCATACACTGATACCCAGTAACACAGGCACACACCTACACCAAGTAGCAAAGACATACACTGATACACAGTAACACAGACACACACTTACAACAAGTAACACAGACATACACTGACACCAAGTAACAAAGACATATATAGACACCCAGGAACACAGATACACACTGACACCCAGTAACACAGAGAAACACTGACACCAAGTAACAAAGACACACACTGACACCAAGTATCACAGACACACACTGACACTAAGTAACAAAGACATACACTGATACCCAGTAACACAGGCACACACTTACACCAAGTAACAAAGACATACACTGACACCAAGTAACAAAGACATACACTTACAGCAAGTAGCAAAGACATACACTGACACCAAGTAACAAAGACATACACTTACAACAAGTAACAAAGACATACACTGACACCAAGTAACAAAGACATACACTGATACCCAGTAACACAGACACACACTTACACCAAGTAACAAAGACTAACACTGACACCATGTAACAAAGACATAAACTGACACCAAGTAACAAAGACATACACTTACAACAAGTAACAAAGACATACACTGACACCAAGTAACAAAGACATACACTGATACCCACTAACACAGGCACACATCTACACCAAGTAACAAAGACATACACTGATACCCAGTAACACAGACGCACACTTACACCAAGTAACACAGACATACACCGACACCAAGTAATACAGGCACACACCTACACCAAGTAACAAAGACATACACTGATACCCAGGAACACACATACACTCTGACACCCAGTAACACAGAGAAACACTGACACCAAGTAACAAAGACACACACTGACACCAAGTAACACAGACATACACTGACACCAAGTAACAAAGACATCCACTTACACCAAGTACAAATACATACACTGACACCATGTAACAAAGACATACACTGATACCCAGCAACAGAGACACACTCTTACAACAAGTAACAAAGACATACACTGACACCAAGTAAGAAAGACACACACTTACACCAAGTAACACAGACCTACACTGACACCAATTAACAAAGACATACACTGATACCCAGCAACACTGACACACTCTTACACCAAGTAACAAAGACAGACACTGATACCCAGTAAAACAGACACACACTTACACCAAGTATCAAAGACATACACTGACACCAAGTAACAAAGACATACACTTACACCAAGTAACACAGACATACACTTACACCAAGTAACAAAGACATATACTGACACCCATGAACACAGATACACACTGACACCCAGTAACACAGAGAAACACTGGCACCAAGTAAGAAAGATACACACTTACACCAAGTAACACAGACCTACACTGACACCAAGTAACAAAGATATACACTGATACCCAGCAACACAGACACACTCTTACACCAAGTAACAAAGACAGACACTGATACCCAGTAAAACAGACACACACTTACACCAAGTATCAAAGACATACACTGACACCAAGTAACAAAGACATACACTTACACCAAGTAACACAGACATACACTTACACCAAGTAACAAAGACATACACTGACACCAAGTAACAAAGGCATCCACTGATACCCAGTAACACAGGCACACACCTACACCAAATAACAAAGACATACACTGATACACAGTAACACAGACACACACTTACAACAAGTAACACAGACATACACTGACACCAAGTAACAAAGACATATATAGACACCCAGGAACACAGATACACACTGACACCCAGTAACACAGAGAAACACTGACACCAAGTAACAAAGACACACACTGACACCAAGTATCACAGACATACACTGACACTAAGTAACAAAGACATACACTGATACCCAGTAACACAGGCACACACCTACACCAAGTAACAAAGACATACACTGATACACAGTAACACAGACACACACTTACAACAAGTAACACAGACATACACTGACACCAAGTAACAAAGACATATATAGACACCCTGGAACACAGATACACACTGACACCCAGTAACACAGAGAAACACTGACACCAAGTAACAAAGACACACACTGACACCAAGTATCACAGACATACACTGACACTAAGTAACAAAGACATACACTGATACCCAGTAACACAGGCACACACCTACACCAAGTCACAAAGACATACACTGATAGCCAGTAACACAGACAAGCACTTACACCAAGTAACAAAGACATACACTGACACCAAGTAACAAAGACATACACTTACACCAAGTAACAAAGACATACACTGACACCAAGTAACAAAGGCATACACTGATACCCAGTAACACAGGCACACACCTACACCAAGTAGCAAAGACATACACTGATACACAGTAACACAGACACACACTTATAACAAGTAACACAGACATACACTGACACCAAGTAACAAAGACATATATAGACACCCAGGAACACAGATACACACTGACACCCAGTAACACAGAGAAACACTGACACCAAGTTACAAAGACACACACTGACACCAAGTATCACAGACATACACTGACACTAAGTAACAAAGACATACACTGATACCCAGTAACACAGGCACACACTTACACCAAGTAACAAAGACATACACTGACACCAAGTAACAAAGACATACACTTACAGCAAGTAACAAAGACATACACTGACACCAAGTAACAAAGACATACACTTACACCAAGTAACAAAGACATATACTGACACCAAGTAACAAAGACATACACTGACACCAAGTAACAAAGACATACACTTACAACAAGTAACAAAGACATACACTGATACCCAGTAACACAGACACACACTTACACCAAGTAACAAAGACTAACACTGACACCATGTAACAAAGACATAAACTGACACCAAGTAACAAAGACATACACTTACAACAAGTAACAAAGACATACACTGACACCAAGTAACAAAGACATACACTGATACCCACTAACACAGGCACACATCTACACCAAGTAACAAAGACATACACTGATACCCAGTAACACAGACGCACACTTACACCGAGTAACACAGACATACACCGACACCAAGTAATGCAGGCACACACCTACACCAAGTAACAAAGACATACACTGATACCCAGGAACACACATACACTCTGACACCCAGTAACACAGAGAAATACTGACACCAAGTAACAAAGACACACACTGACACCAAGTAACACAGACATACACTGACACCAAGTAACAAAGACATCCACTTACACCAAGTACAAATACATACACTGACACCAAGTAACAAAGACATACACTGATACCCAGCAACAGAGACACACTCTTACAACAAGTAACAAAGACAGACACTGATACCCAGTAACACAGACACACACTTACACCAAGTAACAAAGACATACACTGACACCAAGTAAGAAAGACACACACTTACACCAAGTAACACAGACCTACACTGACACCAATTAACAAAGACATACACTGATACCCAGCAACACTGACACACTCTTACACCAAGTAACAAAGACAGACACTGATACCAAGTAACAAAGACATACACTTACACCAAGTCACAGAGACATGCACTTACACCAAGTAAGAAAGACACACACTTACAACAAGTAACACAGACCTACACTGACACCAAGTGACAAAGACATACACTGATACCCAGCAACACAGACACACTCTTACACCAATTAACAAAGACAGACACTGATACCCAGTAACACTGACACACACTTACACCAAGTATCAAAGACATACACTGACACCAAGTAACAAAGACATACACTGACACCAAGTAACCAAGACATACACTTACAGCAAGTAACAAAGACAGACACTGACACCAAGTAACAAAGACATACACTGATAGCCAAGTAACACAGACACGCACTTACACCGTGTAACAAAGACATACACTGATACCCAGTAACACAGGCACAAACCTACACCAAGTAACAAAGACATACACTGATACCCAGTAACACAGACACACACTTTCACCAAGTAACATAGACAGACACTGACACCAAGTAACAAAGACATACACTTACAACAAGTCACAAAGACATGCACTTACACCAAGTAAGAAAGACACACACTTAAACCAAGTAACACAGACCTACACTGACACCAAGTAACAAAGACATACAATGATACCCAGCAACACAGACACACTCTTACACCAAGTAACAAAGACAGACACTGATACCCAGTAACACAGACACACACTTACACCAAGTATCAAAGACATACACTGACACCAAGTAACAAAGACATACACTGACACCAAGTAACAAAGACATACACTTACACCAAGTAACAAAGACATACACTGACACCAAATAACAAAGCCTTACACTGATACCCAGTAACATAGGCACACACCTACACCAAGTAACAATGACTCACACTGATACCCAGTAACACAGCCACACATTTACACCAAGTAACGCAGACATACACTGACACCAAGTAACAAAGACATATACTGACACCCAGGAACACAGATACACACTGACACCCAGTAACACAGAGAAACACTGACACCAAGTAACAAAGACAAACACTGACACCAAGTAACACTGACATAAACTGACACCAAGTAACAAAGACATCCACTTACACCAAGTACAAAGACATACACTGACACCAAGTAACAAAGACATGCACTTAAACCAAGTAACAAAGACATACACTGACACCAAGTAACAAAGACATACACTGATACCCAGTAACACAGGCACACACCTACACCAAGTAACAAAGACATAGACTGATACCCAGTAACACAGACACACACTTACACCAAGTAACACAGACCTACACTGACACCAAGTGACAAAGACATACACTGATACCCAGCAATACAGACACACTCTTACACCAATTAACAAAGACAGACAGTGATACCCAGTAACACTGACACACACTTACAACAAGTAACACAGACATACACTGACACCAAGTAACAAAGACATATATAGACACCCAGGAACACAGATACACACTGACACCCAGTAACACAGAGAAACACTGACACCAAGTAACAAAGACACACACTGACACCAAGTAACACTGACATACACTGACACCAAGTAACAAAGACATCCACTTACACCAAGTATCACAGACATACACTGACACTAAGTAACAAAGACATACACTGATACCCAGTAACACAGGCACACACCTACACCAAGTAACAAAGACATACACTGATACACAGTAACACAGACACACACTTACAACAAGTAACACAGACATACACTGACACCAAGTAACAAAGACATATATAGACACCCAGGAACACAGATACACACTGACACCCAGTAACACAGAGAAACACTGACACCAAGTAACAAAGGCACACACTGACACCAAGTATCACAGACATACACTGACACTAAGTAACAAAGACATACACTGATACCCAGTAACACAGGCACACAACTTCACCAAGTCACAAAGACATACTCTGATAGCCAGTAACACAGACAAGCACTTACACCAAGTAACAAAGACATACACTGACACCAAGTAACAAAGACATACACTTACACCAAGTAACAAAGACATACACTGACACCAAGTAACAAAGGCATACACTGATACCCAGTAACACAGGCACACACCTACACCAAGTAGCAAAGACATACACTGATACACAGTAACACAGACACACACTTACAAAAAGTAACACAGACATACACTGACACCAAGTAACAAAGACATATATAAACACCCAGGAACACAGATACACACTGACACCCAGTAACACAGAGAGACACTGACACCAAGTAACAAAGACACACACTGACACCAAGTATCACAGACATACACTGACACTAAGTAACAAAGACATACACTGATACCCAGTAACACAGGCACACACTTACACCAAGTAACAAAGACATACACTGACACCAAGTAACAAAGACATACACTTACAGCAAGTAACAAAGACATACACTGACACCAAGTAACAAAGACATACACTTACACCAAGTAACAAAGACATATACTGACACCAAGTAACAAAGACATACACTGACACCAAGTAACAAAGACATACACTTACAACAAGTAACAAAGACATACACTGACACGAAGTAACAAAGACATACACTGATACCCAGTAACACAAACACACACTTTCACCAAGTAACAAAGACTAACACTGACACCATGTAACAAAGACATAGACTGACACCAAGTAACAAAGACATACACTTACAACAAGTAACAAAGACATACACTGACACCAAGTAACAAAGACATACACTGATACCCACTAACACAGGCACACATCTACACCAAGTAACAAAGACATACACTGATACCCAGTAACACAGACGCACACTTACACCAAGTAACACAGACATACACTGACACCAAGTAATACAGGCACACACCTACACCAAGTAACAAAGACATACACTGATACCCAGGAACACACATACACTCTGACACCCAGTAACACAGAGAAACACTGACACCAAGTAACAAAGACACACACTGACACCAAGTAACACAGACATACACTGACACCAAGTAACAAAGACATACACTGATACCAAGCAACAGAGACACACTCTTACAACAAGTAACAAAGACAGACACTGATACCCAGTAACACAGACACACACTTACACCAAGTAACAAAGACATACATTGACACCAAGTAACAAAGACATACACTTACAGCAAGTAACAAAGACATACAGTGACACCAAGTAACAAAGACATACACTTACACCAAGTAACAAAGACATACACTGACACCAAGTAACAAAGACATACACTTACAACAAGTAACAAAGACATACACTGATACCAAGTAACAAAGACATACACTGATATCCAGTAACACAGACACACACTTACACCAAGTAACAAAGACTAACACTGACACCATGTAACAAAGACATACACTTACACCAAGTAACAAAGACATACACTGACACCAAGTAACAAAGACATACACAGATACCCAATAACACAGGCACACACCTACACCAAGTATCAAAGACAGACACTGATACCCAGTAACACAGACACACACTTACACCAAGTAACACAGACATACACTGACACCAAGTAACAAAGACATATACTGACACCCAGGAACACAGATACACACTGACACCCAGTAACAAAGAGAAACACTGACACCAAGTAACAAAGACACACACTGACACCAAGTAACACAGACATACACTGACACCAAGTAACAAAGACATCCACTTACACCAAGTACAAATACATACACTGACACCAAGTAACAAAGACATATACTGACACCCAGGAACACAGATACACACTGACACCCAGTAACACAGAGAAACACTGACAACAAGTAACAAAGACACACACTGACACCAAGTAACACAGACATACACTGACACCAAGTAACAAAGACATATATAGACACCCAGGAACACAGATACACACTGACACCCAGTAACACAGAGAAACACTGACACCAAGTAACAAAGACACACACTGACACCAAGTATCACAGACATACACTGACACTAAGTAACAAAGACATACACTGATACCCAGTAACACAGGCACACACCTACACCAAGTAACAAAGACATACACTGATACACAGTAACACAGACACACACTTACAACAAGTAACACAGACATACACTGACACCAAGTAACAAAGACATATATAGACACCCAGGAACACAGATACACACTGACACCCAGCAACACAGAGAAACACTGACACCAAGTAACAAAGACACACACTGACACCAAGTATCACAGACATACACTGACACTAAGTAACAAAGACATACACTGATACCCAGTAACACAGGCACACACCTACACCAAGTCACAAAGACATACACTGATAGCCAGTAACACAGACAAGCACTTACACCAAGTAACAAAGACATACACTGACACCAAGTAACAAAGACATACACTTACACCAAGTAACAAAGACATACACTGACACCAAGTATCACAGACATACACTGACACTAAGTAACAAAGACATACACTGATACCCAGTAACACAGGCACACACCTTCACCAAGTCACAAAGACATACACTGATAGCCAGTAACACAGACAAGCACTTACACCAAGTAACAAAGACATACACTGACACCAAGTAACAAAGATATACACTTACACCAAGTAACAAAGACATACACTGACACCAAGGAACAAAGGCATACACTGATACCCAGTAACACAGGCACACACCTACACCAAGTAGCAAAGACATACACTGATACACAGTAACACAGACACACACTTACAACAAGTAACACAGACATACACTGACACCAAGTAACAAAGACATATATAGACACCCAGGAACACAGATACACAATGACACGCAGTAACACAGAGAAACACTGACACCAAGTAACAAAGACACACACTGACACCAAGTATCACAGACATACACTGACACTAAGTGACAAAGACATACACTGATACCCAGTAACACAGGCACACACTTACAGCAAGTAACAAAGACATACACTGACACCAAGTAACAAAGACATACACTTACACCAAGTAACAAAGACATATACTGACACCAAGTAACAAAGACATACACTGACACCAAGTAACAAAGACATACACTTACAACAAGTAACAAAGACATACACTTACACCAAGTAACAAAGACTGACACTGACACCATGTAACAAAGACATACACTGACACCAAGTAACAAAGACATACACTTACAACAAGTAACAAAGACATACACTGACACCAAGTAACAAAGACATACACTGATACCCACTAACACAGACACACATCTACACCAAGTAACAAAGACATACACTGATACCCAGTAACACAGACGCACACTTACACCAAGTAACACAGACATACACTGACACCAAGTAATACAGGCACACACCTACACCAAGTAACAAAGACATACACTGATACCCAGGAACACAGATACACTCTGACACCCAGTAACACAGAGAAACACTGACACCAAGTAACAAAGACACACACTGACACCAAGTAACACAGACATACACTGACACCAAGTAACAAAGACATCCACTTACACCAAGTACAAATACATACACTGACACCAAGTAACAAAGACATACACTGATACCAAGCAACAGAGGCACACTCTTACAACAAGTAACAAAGACAGACACTGATACCCAGTAACACAGACACACACTTACACCAAGTAACAAAGACATACACTGACACCAAGTAACAAAGACATACACTGACACCAAGTAACAAAGACATACACTTACAACAAGTAACAAAGACATACACTGACACCAAGTAACAAAGACATACACTGATATCCAGGAACACAGACACACACTTACACCAAGTAACAAAGACTAACACTGACACCATGTAGCAAAGACATACACTTACACCAAGTAACAAAGACAGACACTGACACCAAGTAACAAAGACATACACAGATACCCAGTAACACAGGCACACACCTACACCAAGTAACAAAGACAGACACTGATACCCAGTAACACAGACACACACTTACACCATGTAACAAAGACATACACTTACACCAAGTAACAAAGACATATACTGACACCCAAGAACACAGATACACACTGACACCCAAGAACACAGAGAAACACTGACACCAAGTAACAAAGACACACACTGACACCAAGTAACACAGACATACACTGACACCAAGTAACAAAGACATCCACTTACACCAATTACATATACATACACTGACACCAAGTAACAAAGACATATACTGACACCCTGGAACACAGATACACACTGACACCCAGTAACACAGAGAAACACTGACACCAAGTAGCAAAGACACACACTGACACCAAGTAACACAGACATACACTGACACCAAGTAACACAGACATCCACTTGCACCAAGTACAAATACATACACTGACACCAAGAAACAAAGACATACACTGATACCCAGCAACAGAGACACACTCTTACAACAAGTAACAAAGACAGACACTGATACCCAGTAACACAGACACACACTTACACCAAGTAACAAAGACATACACTGACACCAAGTAACAAAGACATACACTTACAGCAAGTAACAAAGACATACACTGACACCAAGTAACAAAGACATACACTTACAACAAGTAACAAAGACATACACTGATACCAAGTAACAAAGACATACTCTGACACCAAGTAACAAAGACATACACTTACAACAAGTAACAAAGACATACACTGACACCAAGTAACAAAGACAAACACTGATACCCAGTAACACAGACACACACTTACACCAAGTAACAGAGACTAACACTGACACCATGTAACAAAGACATACACTGACACCAAGTATCAAATACATACACTTACAACAAGTAACAAAGACATACACTGACACCAAGTAACAAAGACATACACTGATACCCACTAACACAGGCACACATCTACACCAAGTAACAAAGACATACACTGATACCCAGTAACACAGACACACACTTACACCAAGTAACAGAGACTAACACTGACACCATGTAACAAAGACATACACTGACACCAAGTAACAAAGACATACACTTACAACAAGTAACAAAGACATACACTGACACCAAGTAACAAAGAAATACACTGATACCCACTAACACAGGCACACATCTACACCAAGTAACAAAGACATGCACTGATACCCAGTAACACAGACATACACTGACACAAAGTAACAAAGACATACACTGATACCCAGTAACACAGGCACACACTTACACCAAGTAACAAAGACATACACTGACACCAAGTAACAAAGACATATACTGACACCCAGGAACACAGATACACACTGACACCCAGTAACACAGAGAAACACTGGCACCAAGTAACAAAGACATACACTTACACCAAGTAACAAAGACATACACTGACACCAAGTAACAAAGGCATACACTGATACCCAGTAACACAGGCACACACCTACACCAAGTAACAAAGACATACACTGATACACAGTAACACAGACACACACTTACAACAAGTAACACAGACATACACTGACACCAAGTAACAAAGACATATATTGACACCCAGGAACACAGATACACACTGACACCCAGCAACCCAGAGAAACACTGACACCAAGTAACAAAGACACACACTGACACCAAGTATCACAGACATACACTGACACAAAGTAACAAAGACATACACTGATACCCTGTAACACAGGCACACACTTACACCAAGTAACAAAGACATACACTGACACCAAGTAACAAAGACATACACTTACAGCAAGTAACAAAGACATACACTGACACCAGGTAACAAAGACATACACTTACACCAAGTAACAAAGACATATAATGACACCAAGTAACAAAGACATACACTGACACCAAGTAAAAAAGACTTACACTTACAACAAGTAACAAAGACATACACTGATACCCAGTAACACAGGCACACACCTACACCAAGTCACAAAGACATACACTGATAGCCAGTAACACAGACAAGCACTTACACCAAGTAACAAAGACATACACTGACACCAAGTAACAAAGACATACACTTACACCAAGTAACAAAGACATACACTGACACCAAGTAACAAAGGCATACACTGATACCCAGTAACACAGGCACACACCTACACCAAGTAGCAAAGACATACACTGATACACAGTAACACAGACACACACTTACAACAAGTAACACAGACATACACTGACACCAAGTAACAAAGACATATATAGACACCCAGGAACACAGATACACACTGACACCCAGTAACACAGATAAACACTGACACCAAGTAACAAAGACACACACTGACACCAAGTATCACAGACATACACTGACACTAAGTAACAAAGACATACACTGATACCCAGTAACACAGGCACACACTTACACCAAGTAACAAAGACATACACTGACACCAAGTAACAAAGACATACACTTACATAAAGTAACAAAGACAGACACTGACACCAAGTAACAAAGACATACACTTACACCAAGTAACAAAGACATATACTGACACCAAGTAACAAAGACATACACTGACACCAAGTAACAAAGACATACACTTACAACAAGTAACAAAGACATACACTGACACCACGTAACAAAGACATACACTGATACCCAGTAACACAGACACACACTTACACCAAGTAACAAAGACTAACACTGACACCATGTAACAAAGACATACACTGACACCAAGTAACAAAGACATACACTTACAACAAGTAACAAAGACATACTCTGACACCAAGTAACAAAGACATACACTGATACCCACTAACACATGCACACATCTACACCAAGTAACAAAGACATACACTGATACCCAGTAACACAGACGCACACTTACACCAAGTAACAAAGACATACACTGACACCAAGTAACAAAGACATACACTGACACCAAGTAACAAAGACATACACTTACAACAAGTAACAAAGACATACACTGACACCAAGTAACAAAGACATACACTGATATCCAGTGACACAGACACACACTTACACCAAGTAACAAAGATTAACACTGACAACATGTAACAAAGACATACACTTACACCAAGTAACAAAGACATACACTGACACCAAGTAACAAAGACATACACAGATACCCAGTAACACAGGCACACACCTACACCAAGTAACAAAGACAGACACTGATACCCAGTAACACAGACACACACTTACACCAAGTAACACAGACATACACTGACACCAAGTAACAAAGACATATACTGACACCCAGGAACACAGATACACACTGACACCCAGTAACACAGAGAAACACTGACACCAAGTAACAAAGACACACACTGACACCAAGTAACACAGACATACACTGACACCAAGTAACAAAGACATCCACTTACACCAAGTACAAATACATACACTGACACAAAGTAACAAAGACATATATTGACACCCAGGAACACAGATACACACTGACACCCAGTAACACAGAGAAACACTGACACCAAGTAACAAAGACACACACTGACACCAAGTAACACAGACATACACTGACACCAAGTAACACAGACATCCACTTGCACCAAGTACAAATACATACACTGACACCAAGTAACAAAGACATACACTGATACCCAGCAACAGAGACACACTCTTACAACAAGTAACAAAGACAGACACTGATACCCAGTAACACAGACACACACTTACACCAAGTAACAAAGACATACACTGACACCAAGTAACAAAGACATACAATTACAGCAAGTAACAAAGACATACACTGACACCAAGTAACAAAGACATACATTAACAACAAGTAACAAAGACATCCACTGATACCAAGTAACACAGACATACACTGACACCAAGTAACAAATACATATACTGACACCCAGGAACACAGATACACACTGACACCCAGTAACACAGAGAAACACTGGCACCAAGTAACAAAGACATACACTTACACCAAGTAACAAAGACATACACTGACACCAAGTAACAAAGGC
Source organism: Heterodontus francisci (assembly GCF_036365525.1). Taxonomy (NCBI): domain Eukaryota; kingdom Metazoa; phylum Chordata; class Chondrichthyes; order Heterodontiformes; family Heterodontidae; genus Heterodontus; species Heterodontus francisci. Next base: position 27,317 of record NW_027140750.1, read on the forward strand.
ATACACTGATACCCAGTAACACAGGCACACACCTACACCAAGTAACAAAGACATACACTGATACACAGTAACACAGACACACACTTACAACAAGTAACACAGACATACACTGACACCAAGTAACAAAGACATATATAGACACCCAGGAACACAGATACACACTGACACCCAGCAACACAGAGAAACACTGACACCAAGTAACAAAGACACACACTGACACCAAGTATCACAGACATACACTGACACAATGTAACAAAGACATACACTGATACCCAGTAACACAGGCACACACTTACACCAAGTAACAAAGACATACACTGACACCAAGTAACAAAGACATACACTTACAGCAAGTAACAAAGACATACACTGACACCAGGTAACAAAGACATACACTAACACCAAGTAACAAAGACATATAATGACACCAAGTAACAAAGACATACACTGACACCAAGTAACAAAGACTTACACTTACAACAAGTAACAAAGACATACACTGACACCAAGTAACAAAGACATACACTGATACCCAGTAACACAGGCACACACCTACACCAAGTCACAAAGACATACACTGATAGCCAGTAACACAGACAAGCACTTACACCAAGTAACAAAGACATACACTGACACCAAGTAACAAAGACATACACTGACACCAAGTAACAAAGACATACACTTACAGCAAGTAACAAAGACAGACACTGACACCAAGTAACAAAGACATACACTGACACCAAGTAACAAAGACATACACTTACAGCAAGTAACAAAGACAGACACTGACACCAAGTAACAAAGACATACACTTACACCAAGTAACAAAGACATATACTGACACCAAGTAACAAAGACATACACTGACACCAAGTAACAAAGACATGCACTTACAACAAGTAACAAAGACATACACTGACACCAAGTAACAAAGACATACACTGATACCCAGTAACACAGACACACACTTACACCAAGTAACAAAGACTAACGCTGACACCATGTAACAAAGACATACACTGACACCAAGTAACAAAGACATACACTTACAACAAGTAACAAAGACATACTCTGACACCAAGTAACAAAGACATACACTGATACCCACTAACACAGGCACACATCTACACCAAGTAACAAAGACATACACTGATACCCAGTAACACAGACGCACACTTACACCAAGTAACAAAGACATACACTGACACCAAGTAACAAAGACATACACTGACACCAAGTAACAAAGACATACACTTACAACAAGTAACAAAGACATACACTGACACCAAGTAACAAAGACATACACTGATATCCAGTGACACAGACACACACTTACACCAAGTAACAAAGACTAACACTGACACCATGTAACAAAGACATACACTTACACCAAGTAACAAAGACATACACTGACACCAAGTAACAAAGACATACACAGATACCCAGTAACACAGGCACACACCTACACCAAGGAACAAAGACAGACACTGATACCCAGTAACACAGACACACACTTACACCAAGTAACACAGACATACACTGACACCAAGTAACAAAGACATATACTGACACCCAGGAACACAGATACACACTGACACCCAGTAACACAGAGAAACACTGACACCAAGTAACAAAGACACACACTGACACCAAGTAACACAGACATACACTGACACCAAGTAACAAAGACATCCACTTACACCAAGTACAAATACATACACTGACACAAAGTAACAAAGACATATACTGACACCCAGGAACACAGATACACACTGACACCCAGTAACACAGAGAAACACTGACACCAAGTAACAAAGACACACACTGACACCAAGTAACACAGACATACACTGACACCAAGTAACACAGACATCCACTTGCACCAAGTACAAATACATACACTGACACCAAGTAACAAAGACTTACACTGATACCCAGCAACAGAGACACACTCTTACAACAAGTAACAAAGACAGACACTGATACCCAGTAACACAGACACACACTTACACCAAGTAACAAAGACATACACTGACACCAAGTAACAAAGACATACAATTACAGCAAGTAACAAAGACATACACTGACACCAAGTAACAAAGACATACACTTACAACAAGTAGCAAAGACATCCACTGATACCAAGTAACAAAGACATACACTGACACCAATTAACAAAGACATACACTTACACCAAGTAACAAAGACATACACTGACACCAAGTAACAAAGACATACACTGATACCCAGTAACACAGACACACACTTACACCAAGTAACAGAGACTAACACTGACACCATGTAACAAAGACATACACTGACACCAAGTAACAAAGACATACACTTACAACAAGTAACAAAGACATACACTGACACCAAGTAACAAAGAAATACACTGATACCCACTAACACAGGCACACATCTACACCAAGTAACAAAGACATGCACTGATACCCAGTAACACAGACACACACTTACACCAAGTAACACAGACATACACTGACACCAAGTAACAAAGACATATACAGACATCCAGGAACACAGATACACACTGACACCCAGTAACACAGAGATACACTGGCACCAAGTAAGAAAGACACACACTTACACCAAGTAACACAGACCTACACTGACACCAAGTAACAAAGATATACACTGATACCCAGCAACAGAGACACACTCTTACTCCAAGTAACAAAGACAGACACTGATACCAGTAACACAGGCACACACCGACACCAAGTAACAACGACATACACTGATACCCAGTAACACAGACACACACTTACACCAAGTAACACAGACATACACTGACACCAAGTAACAAAGACATATACTGACAACCAGGAACACAGATACACATTGACACCCAGTAACACAGAGAAACACTGACACCAAGTAACAAAGACACACACTGACACCAAGTAACACAGACACACACTGACACCAAGTAACACAGACATACACTGACACCAAGTCACAAAGACATCCACTTACACCAAGTACAAATACATACACTGACACCAAGTAACAAAGACATGCACTTACATCAAGTAACAAAGACATACACTGATACCCAGTAACACAGACACACACTTTCACCAAGTAACAAAGACAGACACGGATACCCAGTAACACATACACACACTTACACCAAGAATCAAAGACACACACTGACACCAAGTAACACAGACATACACTGACACCAAGTGACAAAGACATCCAATTACACCAAGTCCAAATACATACACTGACACCAAGTAACAAAGACATACACTGATACCCAGCAACAGAGACACACTCTTACAACAAGTAACAAAGACAGACACTGATACCCAGTAACACAGACACACACTTACACCAAGTAACAAAGACATACACTGACACCAAGTAACAAAGACATACACTTACAGCAAGTAACAAAGACATACACTGACACCAAGTAACAAAGACATACACTTACACAAAGTGACAAAGAGATACACTGACACCAAGTAACAAAGACATACACTGACACCAAGTAACAAAGACATACACTTACAACAAGTAACAAAGACATACACTGACACCAAGTAACAAAGACATACACTGATACCCAGTAACACAGACACACACTTACACCAAGTAACAAAGACTAACACTGACGCCATGTAACAAAGACATACACTTACACCAAGTAACAAAGACATACACTGACACCAAGTAACAAAGACATACACTGATACCCAGTAACACAGGCACACACCTACACCAAGTAACAAAGACAGACACTGATACCCAGTAACACAGACACACACTTACACCAAGTAACACAGACATACACTGACACCAAGTAACAAAGACATATACTGACACCCAGGAACACAGATACACACTGACACCAAGTAACACAGAGATACACTGACACCAAGTAACAAAGACACACACTGACACCAAGTAACACAGACATACACTGACACCAAGTCACAAAGACATCCACTTACAGCAAGTACAAATACATACACTGACACCAAGTAACAAAGACATGCCCTTACATCAAGTAACAAAGACATACACTGATACCCAGTAACAAAGACAGACACGGATACCCAGTAACACAGACACACACTTACACCAAGAATCAAAGACATACACTGACACCAAGTAACAAAGACATACACAGACACCAAGTAACAAAGACATACACTGACACCGAGTAACAAAGACATATACTTACACCAAGTAACAAAGACATGAACTTACACCAAGTAAGAAAGACACACACTTACACCAAGTAACACAGACTTACACTGACACCAATTAACAAAGACATACACTGATACCCAGCAACAGAGACACACTCTTACAACAAGTAACAAAGACAGACACTGATACCCAGTAACACAGACACACACTTACACCAAGTAACAAAGACATACACTGACACCAAGTAACAAAGACATACACTTACAGCAAGTAACAAAGACATACACTGACACCAAGTAACAAAGACATACACTTACACAAAGTGACAAAGAGATACACTGACACCAAGTAACAAAGACATACACTGACACCAAGTAACAAAGACATACACTTACAACAAGTAACAAAGACATACACTGACACCAAGTAACAAAGACATACACTGATACCCAGTAACACAGACACACACTTACACCAAGTAACAAAGACTAACACTGACGCCATGTAACAAAGACATACACTTACACCAAGTAACAAAGACATACACTGACACCAAGTAACAAAGACATACACTGATACCCAGTAACACAGGCACACACCTACACCAAGTAACAAAGACAGACACTGATACCCAGTAACACAGACACACACTTACACCAAGTAACACAGACATACACTGACACCAAGTAACAAAGACATATACTGACACCCAGGAACACAGATACACACTGACACCAAGTAACACAGAGATACACTGACACCAAGTAACAAAGACACACACTGACACCAAGTAACACAGACATACACTGACACCAAGTCACAAAGACATCCACTTACAGCAAGTACAAATACATACACTGACACCAAGTAACAAAGACATGCCCTTACATCAAGTAACAAAGACATACACTGATACCCAGTAACAAAGACAGACACGGATACCCAGTAACACAGACACACACTTACACCAAGAATCAAAGACATACACTGACACCAAGTAACAAAGACATACACAGACACCAAGTAACAAAGACATACACTGACACCGAGTAACAAAGACATATACTTACACCAAGTAACAAAGACATGCACTTACACCAAGTAAGAAAGACACACACTTACACCAAGTAACACAGACTTACACTGACACCAATTAACAGAGACATACACTGATACCCAGCAACACAGACACACTATTACACCAAGTAACAAAGACAGACACTGATACCAAGTAACAAAGACATACACTTACACCAAGTCACAAAGACATGCACTTACACCAAGTAAGAAAGACACACACTTACAACAAGTAACACAGACAGACACTGACACCAAGTGACAAAGACATACACTGATACCCAGCAACACAGACACACACTTTCACCAATTAACAAAGACAGACACTGATACCCAGTAACACTGACACACACTTACACCAAGTATCAAAGACATACACTGACACCAAGTAACAAAGACATACACTGACACCAAGTAACAAAGACATACACTTACACCAAGTAACAAAGACATACTCTGACACCAAGTAACAAAGACATACACTGATACCCAGTAACACAGGCACACACCTACACCAAGTAACAAAGACATACACTGACACCAAGTAACAAAGACATACACTTACACCAAATAACAAAGCCAGACACTGACACCAAGTAACAAAGACATACACTGATACCCAGTAACACAGGCACACACCTGCACCAAGTAACAAAGACATCCACTGATACCCAGTAACACAGACACACACTTACACCAAGGAACACAGACACACACTTACACCAAGAAACAAAGACATATACTGACACCCAGGAACACAGATACACACTGACACCCAGTAACACAGAGAAACACTGACACCAAGTAACAAAGACACACACTGACACAAAGTAACACATACATACACTGACACCAAGTAACAAAGACATCCACTTACAACAAGTCACAAAGACATGCACTTACACCAAGTAAGAAAGACACACACTTAAACCAAGTAACACAGACCTACACTGACACCAAGTAACAAAGACATACACTGATACCCAGCAACACAGACACACTCTTACACCAAGTAACAAAGACAGACACTGATACCCAGTAACACAGACACACACTTACACCAAGTAACAAAGACATACACTGACACCAAGTAACAAAGACATACACTTACAGCAAGTAACAAAGACATACACTGACACCAAGTAACAAAGACATACACTTACACAAAGTGACAAAGAGATACACTGACACCAAGTAACAAAGACATACACTGACACCAAGTAACAAAGACATACACTTACAACAAGTAACAAAGACATACACTGACACCAAGTAACAAAGACATACACTGATACCCAGTAACACAGACACACACTTACACCAAGTAACAAAGACTAACACTGACGCCATGTAACAAAGACATAAACTTACACCAAGTAACAAAGACATACACTGACACCAAGTAACAAAGACATACACTGATACCCAGTAACACAGGCACACACCTACACCAAGTAACAAAGACAGACACTGATACCCAGTAACACAGACACACACTTACACCAAGTAACACAGACATACACTGACACCAAGTAACAAAGACATATACTGACACCCAGGAACACAGATACACACTGACACCAAGTAACACAGAGATACACTGACACCAAGTAACAAAGACACACACAGACACCAAGTAACACAGACATACACTGACACCAAGTCACAAAGACATCCACTTACAGCAAGTACAAATACATACACTGACACAAAGTAACAAAGACATGCCCTTACATCAAGTAACAAAGAAATACACTGATAACCAATAACAAAGACAGACACGGATACCCAGTAACACAGACACACACTTACACCAAGAATCAAAGACATACACTGACACCAAGTAACTAAGACATACACAGACACCAAGTAACAAAGACATACACTGACACCGAGTAACAAAGACATATACTTACACCAAGTAACAAAGACATGCACTTACACCAAGTAAGAAAGACACACACTTACACCAAGTAACACAGACTTACACTGACACCAATTAACAGAGACATACACTGATACCCAGCAACACAGACACACTATTACACCAAGTAACAAAGACAGACACTGATACCAAGTAACAAAGACATACACTTACACCAAGTCACAAAGACATGCACTTACACCAAGTAAGAAAGACACACACTTACAACAAGTAACACAGACAGACACTGACACCAAGTGACAAAGACATACACTGATACCCAGCAACACAGACACACACTTTCACCAATTAACAAAGACAGACACTGATACCCAGTAACACTGACACACACTTACACCAAGTATCAAAGACATACACTGACACCAAGTAACAAAGACATACACTGACACCAAGTAACAAAGACATACACTTACACCAAGTAACAAAGACATACTCTGACACCAAGTAACAAAGACATACACTGATACCCAGTAACACAGGCACACACCTACACCAAGTAACAAAGACATACACTGACACCAAGTAACAAAGACATACACTTACACCAAATAACAAAGCCAGACACTGACACCAAGTAACAAAGACATACACTGATACCCAGTAACACAGGCACACACCTGCACCAAGTAACAAAGACATCCACTGATACCCAGTAACACAGACACACACTTACACCAAGGAACACAGACACACACTTACACCAAGAAACAAAGACATATACTGACACCCAGGAACACAGATACACACTGACACCCAGTAACACAGAGAAACACTGACACCAAGTAACAAAGACACACACTGACACAAAGTAACACATACATACACTGACACCAAGTAACAAAGACATCCACTTACAACAAGTCACAAAGACATGCACTTACACCAAGTAAGAAAGACACACACTTAAACCAAGTAACACAGACCTACACTGACACCAAGTAACAAAGACATACACTGATACCCAGCAACACAGACACACTCTTACACCAAGTAACAAAGACAGACACTGATACCCAGTAACACAGACACACACTTACACCAAGTATCAAAGACATACACTGACAGCAAGTAACAAAGACATACACTGACACCAAGTAACAAAGACATACACTTACACCAAGTAACAAAGACATACACTGACACCAAATAACAAAGACATACACTGATGGCCAGTAACATAGGCACACACCTACACCAAGTAACATAGACTCACACTGATACCCAGTAACACAGACACACACTTACACCAAGTAACACAGACATACACTGACACCAAGTAACAAAGACATATACTGACACCCAGGAACACAGATACACACTGACACCCAGTAACACAGAGAAACACTGACACCAAGTAACAAAGACACACACTGACACAAAGTAACACATACATACACTGACACCAAGTAACAAAGACATCCACTTACATCAATTACAAATACATACACTGACACCAGGTAACAAAGACATACACTGATACACTGCAACAGAGACACACTCTTACAACAAGTAACAAAGACAGACACTGATACCCAATAACACAGACACACACTTACACCAAGTAACAAAGACATACACTGACACCAAGTAACAAAGACATACACTTACAGCAAGTAACAAAGACATACACTGACACCAAGTAACAAAGACATAGACATACACCAAGTAACAAAGACATACACTGACACCAAGTAACAAAGACATGCACTGACACCAAGTAACAAAGACATACACTTACAACAAGTAACAAAGACATACACTGACACCAAGTAACAAAGACATACACTGATACCCAGTAACACAGACACACACTTACACCAAGTAACAAAGACTAACACTGACGCCATGTAACAAAGACATACACTTACACCAAGTAACAAAGACATACACTGACACCAAGTAACAAAGACATACACTGATACCCAGTAACACAGGCACACACACACACCAAGTAACAAAGACAGACACTGATACCCAGTAACACAGACACACACTTACACCAAGTAACACAGACATACACTGACACCAAGTAACAAAGACATATACTGACACCCAGGAACACAGATACACACTGACACCAAGTAACACAGAGATACACTGACACCAAGTAACAAAGAGACACACTGACACCAAGTAACACAGACATACACTGACACCAAGTCACAAAGACATCCACTTACAGCAAGTACAAATACATACACTGACACCAAGTAACAAAGACATGCCCTTACATCAAGTAACAAAGACATACACTGATACCCAGTAACACAGACACACACTTTCACCAAGTAACAAAGACAGACACGGATACCCAGTAACACAGACACACACTTACACCAAGAATCAAAGACATACACTGACACCAAGTAACAAAGACATACACAGACACCAAGTAACAAAGACATACACTGACACCGAGTAACAAAGACATATACTTACACCAAGTAACAAAGACATGCACTTACACCAAGTAAGAAAGACACACACTTACACCAAGTAACACAGACTTACACTGACACCAATTAACAGAGACATACACTGATACCCAGCAACACAGACACACTATTACACCAAGTAACAAAGACAGACACTGATACCAAGTAACAAAGACATACACTTACACCAAGTCACAAAGACATGCACTTACACCAAGTAAGAAAGACACACACTTACAACAAGTAACACAGACAGACACTGACACCAAGTGACAAAGACATACACTGATACCAGCAACACAGACACACTCTTACACCAATTAACAAAGACAGACACTGATACCCAGTAACACTGACACACACTTACACCAAGTATCAAAGACATACACTGACACCAAGTAACAAAGACATACACTGACACCAAGTAACAAAGACACACACTTACACCAAGTAACAAAGACATACTCTGACACCAAGTAACAAAGACATACACTGATACCCAGTAACACAGGCACACATCTACACCAAGTAACAAAGACATACACTGACACCAAGTAACAAAGACATACACTTACACCAAATAACAAAGCCAGACACTGACACCAAGTAACAAAGACATACACTGATACCCAGTAACACAGGCACACACCTGCACCAAGTAACAAAGACATCCACTGATACCCAGTAACACAGACACACAATTACACCAAGGAACACAGACACACACTTACACCAAGAAACAAAGACATATACTGACACCCAGGAACACAGATACACACTGACACCCAGTAACACAGAGAAACACTGACACCAAGTAACAAAGACACACACTGACACCAAGTAACAAAGACATACACTTACACCAAGTAACACAGACACACACGGACACCAAGTAACACAGACACACACTGACACCCAGTAACACAGACACACAGTGACACCAAGTAACAAAGACATACACTGACACCAAATAACAAAGGCATACACTTACACCAAGTAACAAAGACATACACTGACACCAAGTAACAAAGACATACACTGATACCCAACAACAGAGACACACTCTTACAACATGTAACAAAGACAGACACTGATACCCAGTAACACAGACACACACTTACACCAAGTAACAAAGACATACACTGACACCAAGTAACAAAGACATACACTTACAGCAAGTAACAAAGACATACACTGACACCAAGTAACAAAGACATACACTTACAACAAGTAACAAAGACATACACTGACACCAAGTAACAAAGACATACACTGATACCCAGTAACACAGACACACACTTACACCAAGTAACAAAGACTAACACTGACTCCATGTAACAAAGACATGCACTTACACCAAGTAACAAATACATACACTGACACCAAGTAACCAAGACATACACTGATACCCAGTAACACAGGCACACACCTACACCAAGTAACAAAGACAGACACTGATACCCAGTAACACAGACACACACATACACCAAGTAACACAGACATACACTGACACCAAGTAACAAAGACATATACTGACACCCAGGAACACAGATACACACTGACACCAAGTAACACAGAGATACACTGACACCAAGTAACAAAGACACACACTGACACCAAGTAACACAGACATACGCTGACACCAAGTCACAAAGACATCCACTTACAGCAAGTACAAATACATACACTGACACCAAGTAACAAAGACATGCCCTTACATCAAGTAACAAAGACATACACTGATACCCAGTAACACAGACACACACTTTCACCAAGTAACAAAGACAGACACGGATACCCAGTAACACAGACACACACTTACACCAAGAATCAAAGACATACACTGACACCAAGTAACAAAGACATACACAGACACCAAGTAACAAAGACATACACTGACACCGAGTAACAAAGACATATACTTACACCAAGTAACAAAGACATGCACTTACACCAAGTAAGAAAGACACACACTTACACCAAGTAACACAGACTTACACTGACACCAATTAACAGAGACATACACTGATACCCAGCAACACAGACACACTATTACACCAAGTAACAAAGACAGACACTGATACCAAGTAACAAAGACATACACTTACACCAAGTCACAAAGACATGCACTTACACCAAGTAAGAAAGACACACACTTACAACAAGTAACAAAGACAGACACTGACACCAAGTGACAAAGACATACACTGATACCCAGCAACACAGACACACTCTTACACCAATTAACAAAGACAGACACTGATACCCAGTAACACTGACACACACTTACACCAAGTATCAAAGACATACACTGACACCAAGTAACAAAGACATACACTGACACCAAGTAACAAAGACATACACTTACACCAAGTAACAAAGACATACTCTGACACCAAGTAACAAAGACATACACTGATACCCAGTAACACAGGCACACACCTACACCAAGTAACAAAGACATACACTGACACCAAGTAACAAAGACATACACTTACACCAAATAACAAAGCCAGACACTGACACCAAGTAACAAAGACATACACTGATACCCAGTAACACAGGCACACACCTGCACCAAGTAACAAAGACATCCACTGATACCCAGTAACACAGACACACACTTACACCAAGGAACACAGACACACACTTACACCAAGAAACAAAGACATATACTGACACCCAGGAACACAGATACACACTGACACCCAGTAACACAGAGAAACACTGACACCAAGTAACAAAGACACACACTGACACCAAGTAAAAAAGACATACACTGACACCAAGTCACAAAGACATACACTTACAACAAGTCACAAAGACATGCACTTACACCAAGTAAGAAAGACACACACTTAAACCAAGTAACACAGACCTACACTGACACCAAGTAACAAAGACATACACTGATACCCAGCAACACAGACACACTCTTACACCAAGTAACAAAGACAGACACTGATACCCATTAACACAGACACACACTTACACCAAGTATCAAAGACATACACTGACAGCAAGTAACAAAGACATACACTGACACCAAGTAACAAAGACATACACTTACACCAAGTAACAAAGACATACACTGACACCAAATAACAAAGACATACACTGATGGCCAGTAACATAGGCACACACCTACACCAAGTAACATAGACTCACACTGATACCCAGTAACACAGACACACACTTACACCAAGTAACACAGACATACACTGACACCAAGTAACAAAGACATATACTGACACCCAGGAACACAGATACACACTGACACCCAGTAACACAGAGAAACACTGACACCAAGTAACAAAGACACACACTGACACAAAGTAACACATACATACACTGACACCAAGTAACAAAGACATCCACTTACACCAATTACAAATACATACACTGACACCAAGTAACAAAGACATACACTGATACACAGCAACAGAGACACACTCTTACAACAAGTAACAAAGACAGACACTGATACCCAATAACACAGACACACACTTACACCAAGTAACAAAGACATACTCTGACACCAAGTAACAAAGACATACACTTACAGCAAGTAACAAAGACATACACTGACACCAAGTAACAAAGACATAGACTTACACCAAGTAACAAAGACATACACTGACACCAAGTAACAAAGACATGCACTGACACCAAGTAACAAAGACATACACTTACAACAAGTAACAAAGACATACACTGACACCAAGTAACAAAGACATACACTGATACCCAGTAACACAGACACACACTTACACCAAGTAACAAAGACTAACACTGACGCCATGTAACAAAGACATACACTTACACCAAGTAACAAAGACATACACTGACACCAAGTAACAAAGACATACACTGATACCCAGTAACACAGGCACACACCTACACCAAGTAACAAAGACAGACACTGATACCCAGTAACACAGAGACACACACTTACACCAAGTAACACAGACATACACTGACACCAAGTAACAAAGACATATACTGACACCCAGGAACACAGTTACACACTGACACCAAGTAACACAGAGATACACTGACACCAAGTAACAAAGACACACACTGACACCAAGTAACACAGACATACACTGACACCAAGTCACAAAGACATCCACTTACAGCAAGTACAAATACATACACTGACACCAAGTAACAAAGACATGCCCTTACATCAAGTAACAAAGACATACACTGATACCCAGTAACACAGACACACACTTTCACCAAGTAACAAAGACAGACACGGATACCCAGTAACACAGACACACACTTACACCAAGAATCAAAGACATACACTGACACCAAGTAACAAAGACATACACAGACACCGAGTAACAAAGACATATACTTACACCAAGTAACAAAGACATGCACTTACACCAAGTAAGAAAGACACACACTTACACCAAGTAACACAGACTTACACTGACACCAATTAACAGAGACATACACTGATACCCAGCAACACAGACACACTATTACACCAAGTAACAAAGACAGACACTGATACCAAGTAACAAAGACATACACTTACACCAAGTCACAAAGACATGCACTTACACCAAGTAAGAAAGACACACACTTACAACAAGTAACACAGACAGACACTGACACCAAGTGACAAAGACATACACTGATACCCAGCAACACAGACACACTCTTACACCAATTAACAAAGACAGACACTGATACCCAGTAACACTGACACACACTTACACCAAGTATCAAAGACATACACTGACACCAAGTAACAAAGACATACACTGACACCAAGTAACAAAGACATACACTTACACCAAGTAACAAAGACATACTCTGACACCAAGTAACAAAGACATACACTGATACCCAGTAACACAGGCACACACCTACACCAAGTAACAAAGACATACACTGACACCAAGTAACAAAGACATACACTTACACCAAATAACAAAGCCAGACACTGACACCAAGTAACAAAGACATACACTGATACCCAGTAACACAGGCACACACCTGCACCAAGTAACAAAGACATCCACTGATACCCAGTAACACAGACACACACTTACACCAAGGAACACAGACACACACTTACACCAAGAAACAAAAACATATACTGACACCCAGGAACACAGATACACACTGACACCCAGTAACACAGAGAAACACTGACACCAAGTAACAAAGACACACACTGACACCAAGTAACAAAGACATACACTGACACCAAGTAACAAAGACATACACTTACAACAAGTCACAAAGACATGCACTTACACCAAGTAAGAAAGACACACACTTAAACCAAGTCACACAGACCTACACTGACACCAAGTAACAAAGACATACACTGACACCAAGTAACAAAGACATACACTGATACCCAGCAACACAGACACACTCTTACACCAAGTAACAAAGACAGACACTGATACCCAGTAACACAGACACACACTTACACCAAGTATCAAAGACATACACTGACAGCAAGTAACAAAGACCTACACTGACACCAAGTAACAAAGACATACACTTACACCAAGTAACAAAGAATACACTGACAACAAATAACAAAGACATACACTGATGGCCAGTAACATAGGCACACACCTACACCAAGTAACATAGACTCACACTGATACCCAGTAACACAGACACACACTTACACCAAGTAACACAGACATACACTGACACCAAGTAACAAAGACATATACTGACACCCAGGAACACAGATACACACTGACACCAAGTAACACAGAGATACACTGACACCAAGTAACAAAGACACACACTGACACCAAGTAACACAGACATACACTGACACCAAGTCACAAAGACATCCACTTACACCAAGTACAAATACATACACTGACACCAAGTAACAAAGACATGCCCTTACATCAAGTAACAAAGACATACACTGATACCCAGTAACACAGACACACACTTTCACCAAGTAACAAAGACAGACACGGATACCCAGTAACACAGACACACACTTACACCAAGAATCAAAGACATACACTGACACCAAGTAACAAAGACATACACAGACACCAAGTAACAAAGACATACACTGACACCGAGTAACAAAGACATATACTTACACCAAGTAACAAAGACATGCACTTACACCAAGTAAGAAAGACACACACTTACACCAAGTAACACAGACTTACACTGACACCAATTAACAGAGACATACACTGATACCCAGCAACACAGACACACTATTACACCAAGTAACAAAGACAGACACTGATACCAAGTAACAAAGACATACACTTACACCAAGTCACAAAGACATGCACTTACACCAAGTAAGAAAGACACACACTTACAACAAGTAACACAGACAGACACTGACACCAAGTGACAAAGACATACACTGATACCCAGCAACACAGACACACTCTTACACCAATTAACAAAGACAGACACTGATACCCAGTAACACTGACACACACTTACACCAAGTATCAAAGACATACACTGACACCAAGTAACAAAGACATACACTGACACCAAGTAACAAAGAAATACACTTACACCAAGTAACAAAGACATACTCTGACACCAAGTAACAAAGACATACACTGATACCCAGTAGCACAGGCACACACCTACACCAAGTAACAAAGACATACACTGACACCAAGTAACAAAGACATACACTTACACCAAATAACAAAGCCAGACACTGACACCAAGTAACAAAGACATACACTGATACCCAGTAACACAGGCACACACCTGCACCAAGTAACAAAGACATCCTCTGATACCCAGTAACACAGACACACACTTACACCAAGGAACACAGACACACACTTACACCAAGAAACAAAGACATATACTGACACCCAGGAACACAGATACACACTGACACCCAGTAACACAGAGAAACACTGACACCAAGTAACAAAGACACACACTGACACCAAGTAACAAAGACATACACTGACACCAAGTAACAAAGACATACACTTACAACAAGTCACAAAGACATGCACTTACACCAAGTAAGAAAGACACACACTTAAACCAAGTAACACAGACCTACACTGACACCAAGTAACAAAGACATACACTGATACCCAGCAACACAGACACACTCTTACACCAAGTAACAAAGACAGACACTGATACCCAGTAACACAGACACACACTTACACCAAGTATCAAAGACATACACTGACAGCAAGTAACAAAGACATACACTGACACCAAGTAACAAAGACATACACTTACACCAAGTAACAAAGACATACACTGACACCAAATAACAAAGACATACACTGATGGCCAGTAACATAGGCACACACCTACACCAAGTAACATAGACTCACACTGATACCCAGTAACACAGACACACACTTACACCAAGTAACACAGACATACACTGACACCAAGTAACAAAGACATATACTGACACCCAGGAACACAGATACACACTGACACCCAGTAACACAGAGAAACACTGACACCAAGTAACAAAGACACACACTGACACAAAGTAACACATACATACACTGACACCAAGTAACAAAGACATCCACTTACACCAATTACAAATACATACA
This sequence comes from Heterodontus francisci, assembly GCF_036365525.1. Taxonomy (NCBI): domain Eukaryota; kingdom Metazoa; phylum Chordata; class Chondrichthyes; order Heterodontiformes; family Heterodontidae; genus Heterodontus; species Heterodontus francisci. The sequence goes on from NW_027140750.1 coordinate 44,545, forward strand.
CTGACACCAAGTAACAAAGACATACACTGATACACAGCAACAGAGACACACTCTTACAACAAGTAACAAAGACAGACACTGATACCCAATAACACAGACACACACTTACACCAAGTAACAAAGACATACACTGACACCAAGTAACAAAGACATACACTTACACCAAGTAACAAAGACATACACTGACACCAAGTAACAAAGACATACACTTACACCAAGTAACAAAGACATACACTGACACCAAGTAACAAAGACATGCACTGACACCAAGTAACAAAGACATACACTTACAACAAGTAACAAAGACATACACTGACACCAAGTAACAAAGACATACACTGATACCCAGTAACACAGACACACACTTACACCAAGTAACAAAGACTAACACTGACACCATGTAACAAAGACATACACTTACACCAAGTAACAAAGACATACACTGACACCAAGTAACAAAGACATACACTGATACCCAGTAACACAGGCACACACCTACACCAAGTAACAAAGACATACACTGATACCCAGTAACACAGACACACACTTACACCAAGTAACACAGACATACACTGACACCAAGTAACAAAGACATATACTGACACCCAGGAACACAGATACACACTGACACCCAGTAACACAGAGAAACACTGACACCAAGTAACAAAGACACACACTGACACCAAGTAACACAGACATACACTGATACCCAGTAACACAGACACACACTTTCACCAAGTAACCAAGACAGACACGGATACCCAGTAACACCGACACACACTTACACCAAGAATCAAAGACATACACTGACACCAAGTAACAAAGACATACACTGCCACCAAGTAAAAAAGACATACACTGACACCGAGTAACAAAGACAGATACTTACACCAAGTCACAAAGACATGCACTTACACCAAGTAAGAAAGACACACACTTACACCAAGTAACACAGACTTACACTGACACCAAGTAACAGAGACATACATTGATACCCAGCAACACAGACACACTATTACACCAAGTAACAAAGACAGACACTGATACCAAGTAACAAAGTCATACACTTACACCAAGTCACAAAGACATGCACTTACACCAAGTAAGAAAGACACACTCTTACAACAAGTAACACAGACAGACACTGACACCAAGTGACAAAGACGTACACTGATACCCAGCAACACAGACACACTCTTACACCAAGTAACAAAGACAGACACTGATACCCAGTAACACTGACACACACTTACACCAAGTATCAAAGACATACACTTACACCAAGTAACAAAGACATACACTTACAGCAAGTAACAAAGACATACACTGACACCAAGTAACAAAGACATACACTTACACCAAGTAACAAAGACATACACTGACACCAAGTAACAAAGACATACACTTACAACAAGTAACAAAGACATACACTGACACCAAGTAACAAAGACATACACTGATACCCAGTAACACAGACACACACTTACACCAAGTAACAAAGACTAACACTGACGCCATGTAACAAAGACATACACTTACACCAAATAACAAAGACATACACTGACACCAAGTAACAAAGACATACACTGATACCCAGTAACACAGGCACACACCTACACCAAGTAACAAAGACAAACACTGATACCCAGTAACACAGACACACACTTACACCAAGTAACACAGACATACACTGACACCAAGTAACAAAGACATATACTGACACCCAGGAACACAGATACACACTGACACCCAGTAACACAGAGAAACACTGACACCAAGTAACAAAGACACACACTGACACCAAGTAACACAGACATACACTGACACCAAGTAACAAAGACATGCACTTACATCAAGTAACAAAGACATACACTGATACCCAGTAACACAGACACACACTTTCACCAAGTAACAAAGACAGACACGGATACCCAGTAACACAGACACACACTGCCACCAAGTAAAAAAGACATACACTGACACCGAGTAACAAAGACAGATACTTACACCAAGTCACAAAGACATGCACTTACACCAAGTAAGAAAGACACACACTTACACCAAGTAACACAGACTTACACTGACACCAAGTAACAGAGACATACATTGATACCCAGCAACACAGACACACTATTACACCAAGTAACAAAGACAGACACTGATACCAAGTAACAAAGTCATACACTTACACCAAGTCACAAAGACATGCACTTACACCAAGTAAGAAAGACACACTCTTACAACAAGTAACACAGACAGACACTGACACCAAGTGACAAAGACGTACACTGATACCCAGCAACACAGACACACTCTTACACCAAGTAACAAAGACAGACACTGATACCTAGTAACACTGACACACACTTACACCAAGTATCAAAGACATACACTTACACCAAGTAACAAAGACATACACTTACAGCAAGTAACAAAGACATACACTGACACCAAGTAACAAAGACATACACTTACACCAAGTAACAAAGACATACACTGACACCAAGTAACAAAGACATACACTGACACCAAGTAACAAAGACATACACTTACAACAAGTAACAAAGACATACACTGACACCAAGTAACAAAGACATACACTGATACCCAGTAACACAGACACACACTTACACCAAGTAACAAAGACTAACACTGACGCCATGTAACAAAGACATACACTTACACCAAATAACAAAGACATACACTGACACCAAGTAAAAAAGACATACACTGATACCCAGTAACACAGGCACACACCTACACCAAGTAACAAAGACAGACACTGATACCCAGTAACACAGACACACACTTACACCAAGTAACACAGACATACACTGACACCAAGTAACAAAGACATATACTGACACCCAGGAACACAGATACACACTGACACCATGTAACACAGAGATACACTGACACCAAGTAACAAAGACACACACTGACACCAAGTAACACAGACATACACTGACACCAAGTCACAAAGACATCCACTTACACCAAGTACAAATACATACACTGACACCAAGTAACAAAGACATGCCCTTACATCAAGTAACAAAGACATACACTGATACCCAGTAACACAGACACACACTTACACCAAGAATCAAAGACATACACTGACACCAAGTAACAAAGACATACACAGACACCAAGTAACAAAGACATACACTGACACCGAGTAACAAAGACATATACTTACACCAAGTCACAAAGACATGCACTTACACCAAGTAAGAAAGACACACACTTACACCAAGTAACACAGACTTACACTGACACCAAGTAACAGAGACATACATTGATACCCAGCAACACAGACACACTATTACACCAAGTAACAAAGACAGACACTGATACCAAGTAACAAAGTCATACACTTACACCAAGTCACAAAGACATGCACTTACACCAAGTAAGAAAGACACACTCTTACAACAAGTAACACAGACAGACACTGACACCAAGTGACAAAGACATACACTGATACCCAGCAACACAGACACACTCTTACACCAATTAACAAAGACAGACACTGATACCCAGTAACACTGACACACACTTACACCAAGTATCAAAGACATACACTTACACCAAGTAACAAAGACATACACTTACAGCAAGTAACAAAGACATACACTGACACCAAGTAACAAAGACATACACTTACACCAAGTAACAAAGACATACACTGACACCAAGTAACAAAGACATACACTGACACCAAGTAACAAAGACATACACTTACAACAAGTAACAAAGACATACACTGACACCAAGTAACAAAGACATACACTGATACCCAGTAACACAGACACACACTTACACCAAGTAACAAAGACTAACACTGACGCCATGTAACAAAGACATACACTTACACCAAGTAACAAATACATACACTGACACCAAGTAACAAAGACATGCCCTTACATCAAGTAACAAAGACATACACTGATACCCAGTAACACAGACACACACTTTCACCAAGTAACAAAGACAGACACGGATACCCAGTAACACAGACACACACTTACACCAAGAATCAAAGACATACACTGACACCAAGTAACAAAGACATACACAGACACCAAGTAACAAAGACATACACTGACACCGAGTAACAAAGACATATACTTACACCAAGTAACAAAGACATGCACTTACAAAAAGTAAGAAAGACACACACTTACACCAAGTAACACAGACTTACACTGACACCAAGTAACAGAGACATACACTGATACCCAGCAACACAGACACACTATTACACCAAGTAACAAAGACAGACACTGATACCAAGTAACAAAGACATACACTTACACCAAGTCACAAAGACATGCACTTACACCAGGTAAGAAAGACACACACTTACAACAAGTAACACAGACAGACACTGACACCAAGTGACAAAGACGTACACTGATACCCAGCAACACAGACACACTCTTACACCAATTAACAAAGACAGACACTGATACCCAGTAACACTGACACACACTTACACCAAGTATCAAAGACATACACTGACACCAAGTAACAAAGACATACACTGACACCAAGTAACAAAGACATACACTTACACCAAGTAACCAAGACATACTCTGACACCAAGTAACAAAGACATGCACTGATACCCAGTAACACAGGCACACACCTACACCAAGTAACAAAGACATACACTGACACCAAGTAACAAAGACATACACTTACACCTAATAACAAAGCCAGACACTGACACCAAGTAACAAAGACATACACTGATACCCAGTAACACAGGCACACACCTGCACCAAGTAACAAAGACATCCACTGATACCCAGTAACACAGACACACACTTACACCAAGGAACACAGACACACACTTACACCAAGAAACACAGAGATACACTGACACCAAGTAACAAAGACACACACTGACACCAAGTAACACAGACAAACACTGACACAAGTCACAAAGACATCCACTTACACCAAGTACAAATACATACACTGACACCAAGTAACAAAGACATGCCCTTACATCAAGTAACAAAGACATACACTGATACCCAGTAACACAGACACACACTTTCACCAAGTAACAAAGACAGACACGGATACCCAGTAACACAGACACACACTTACACCAAGAATCAAAGACATACACTGACACCAAGTAACAAAGACATACACAGACACCAAGTAACAAAGACATACACTGACACCGAGTAACAAAGACATATGCTTACACCAAGTAACAAAGACATGCACTTACAAAAAGTAAGAAAGGCACACACTTACACCAAGTAACACAGACTTACACTGACACCAAGTAACAGAGACATACACTGATACCCAGCAACACAGACACACTATTACACCAAGTAACAAAGACAGACACTGATACCAAGTAACAAAGACATACACTTACACCAAGTCACAAAGACATGCACTTACACCAAGTAAGAAAGACACACACTTACAACAAGTAACACAGACAGACACTGACACCAAGTGACAAAGACATACACTGATACCAGCAACACAGACACACTCTTACACCAATTAACAAAGACAGACACTGATACCCAGTAACACTGACACACACTTACACCAAGTATCAAAGACATACACTGACACCAAGTAACAAAGACATACACTGACACCAAGTAACAAAGACATACACTTACACCAAGTAACAAAGACATACTCTGACACCAAGTAACAAAGACATACACTGATACCCAGTAACACAGGCACACACCTACACCAAGTAACAAAGACATACACTGACACCAAGTAACAAAGACATACACTTACACCAAATAACAAAGCCAGACACTGACACCAAGTAACAAAGACATACACTGATACCCAGTAACACAGGCACACACCTGCACCAAGTAACAAAGACATCCACTGATACCCAGTAACACAGACACACACTTACACCAAGGAACACAGACACACACTTACACCAAGAAACAAAGACATATACTGACACCCAGGAACACAGATACACACTGACACCCAGTAACACAGAGAAACACTGACACCAAGTAACAAAGACACACACTGACACCAAGTAACAAAGACATACACTGACACCAAGTAACAAAGACATACACTTACAACAAGTCACAAAGACATGCACTTACACCAAGTAAGAAAGACACACACTTAAACCAAGTAACACAGACCTACACTGACACCAAGTAACAAAGACATACACTGATACCCAGCAACACAGACACACTCTTACACCAAGTAACAAAGACAGACACTGATACCCAGTAACACAGACACACACTTACACCAAGGAACAAAGACATACACTTACACCAAGGAACAAAGACATACACTGACACCAAATAACAAAGACATACACTGATGGCCAGTAACATAGGCACACACCTACACCAAGTAACATAGACTCACATTGATACCCAGTAACACAGACACACACTTACACCAAGTAACACAGACATACACTGACACCAAGTAACAAAGACATATACTGACACCCAGGAACACAGATACACACTGACACCCAGTAACACAGAGAAACACTGACACCAAGTAACAAAGACACACACTGACACAAAGTAACACATACATACACTGACACCAAGTAACAAAGACATCCACTTACACCAATTACAAATACATACACTGACACCAAGTAACAAAGACATACACTGATACACAGCAACAGAGACACACTCTTACAACAAGTAACAAAGACAGACACTGATACCCAATAACACAGACACACACTTACACCAAGTAACAAAGACATGCACTGACACCAAGTAACAAAGACATACACCTACAGCAAGTAACAAAGACATACACTGACACCAAGTAACAAAGACATACACTTACACCAAGTAACAAAGACATACACTGACACCAAGTAACAAAGACATGCACTGACACCAAGTAACAAAGACATACACTTACAACAAGTAACAAAGACATAAACTGACACCAAGTAACAAAGACATACACTGATACCCAGTAACACAGACACACACTTACACCAAGTAACAAAGACTAACACTGACACCATGTAACAAAGACATACACTTACACCAAGTAACAAAGACATACACTGACACCAAGTAACAAAGACATACACTGATACCCAGTAACACAGGCACACACCTACACCAAATAACAAAGACATACACTGATACCCAGTAACACAGACACACACTTACACCAAGTAACACAGACATACACTGACACCAAGTAACAAAGACATATACTGACACCCAGGAACACAGATACACACTGACACCCAGTTACACAGAGAAACACTGACACCAAGTAACAAAGACACACTCTGACACCAAGTAACACAGACATACACTGACACCAAGTAACAAAGACATCCACTTACACCAAGTACAAATACATACACTGACACCAAGTAACAAAGACATGCACTTACATCAAGTAACAAAGACATACACTGATACCCAGTAACACAGACACACACTTTCACCAAGTAACAAAGACAGACACGGATACCCAGTAACACAGACACACACTTACACCAAGAATCAAAGACATACACTGACACCAAGTAACAAAGACATACACTGCCACCAAGTAAAAAAGACATACACTGACACCGAGTAACAAAGACATATACTTACACCAAGTCACAAAGACATGCACTTACACCAAGTAAGAAAGACACACACTTACACCAAGTAACACAGACTTACACTGACACCAAGTAACAGAGACATACATTGATACCCAGCAACACAGACACACTATTATACCAAGTAACAAAGACAGACACTGATACCAAGTAACAAAGTCATACACTTACACCAAGTCACAAAGACATGCACTTACACCAAGTAAGAAAGACACACTCTTACAGCAAGTAACACAGACAGACACTGACACCAAGTGACAAAGACATACACTGATACCCAGCAACACAGACACACTCTTACACCAATTAACAAAGACAGACACTGATACCCAGTAACACTGACACACACTTACACCAAGTATCAAAGACATACACTGACACCAAGTAACAAAGACATACACTGACACCAAGTAACAAAGACATACACTTACACCAAGTAACAAAGACATACACTGACACCAAGTAACAAAGACATACACTGATACCCAGTAACACAGGCACACACCCACACCAAGTAACAAAGACATACACTGACACCAAGTAACAAAGACATACACTTACACCAAGTAACAAAGACAGACACTGACACCAAGTAACAAAGACATACACTGATACCCAGTAACACAGGCACACACCTGCACCAAGTAACAAAGACATACACTGATACGAGGTAACACAGACACACACTTACACCAAGTAACACAGACACACACTTACAACAAGTAACAAAGACATATACTGACTCCCAGGAACACAGATTCACACTGACACCCAGTAACACAGAGAAACACTGACACCAAGTAACAAAGAAACACACTGACACCAAGTAACACTGACATACACTGACACCAAGTAACAAAGACATACACTTACACCAAGTACAAAGACATACACTGACACCAAGTAACAAAGACATGCACTTACACCAAGTAACAAAGACATACACTGACACCAAGTAACAAAGACATACACTGATACCCAGTAACACAGGCACACACCTACACCAAGTAACAAAGACATACACTGACACCAAGCAACAAAGACATACACTTACACCAAGTAACAAAGACATACACTGACACCAAGTAACAAAGACATACACTGATACCCAGTAACACAGACACACACTTACACCAAATAACACAGACATACACTGACACCAAGTAACAAAGACATGCACTTACACCAAGTAACAAAGACATACACTGACAACAAGTAACAAAGACATACACTGATACCCAGCAACACAGACACACTCTTACACCAAGTAACAAGGACAGACACTGATACCCAGCAACAGAGACACACTCTTACACCAAGTAACAAAGACATACACTTACACCAAGTAACAAAGACATACACTGACACCAAGTAACAAAGACATACACTGATACCCAGTAACATAGGCACATACCTACACCATGTAACAAAGACATACACTGATACCCAGTAACACAGACACACACTTACACCAAGTAACACAGACATACATTGACACCAAGTAACAAAGACATATACTGACACCCAGGAACAAAGATACACACTGACACCCAGTAACACAGAGAAACACTGACACCAAGTAACAGAGACACACACTGACACCAAGTAACACTGACATACACTGACACCAAGTAACAAAGACATCCACTTACACCAAGTACAAAGAAATACACTGACACCAAGTAACAAAGACACACACTGACACCAAGTTACAAAGACATGCACTTACACCAAGTAGCAAAGACATACACTGACACCAAGTAACAAAGACATACACTGATACCCAGTAACACAGTTACACACCTACACCAAGTAACAAAGACATACACTGATACCCAGTAACACAGACACACACTTACACCAAATAACACAGACATACACTGACACCAAGTAACAAAGACTTGCACTTCCACCAAGTAACAAAGACATACACTGACACCAAGTAACAAAGACATACACTGATAGCCAGTAACACAGACACACACCTACACCAAGTAACAAAGACATACACTGACACCAAGCAACAAAGACATACACTTACACCAAGTACCAAAGACATAGACTTACACCAAGTAACAAAGACAGACACTGATACCCAGTAACACAGGCACACATCTACACCAAGTAACAAAGACATACACTGATACCCAGTAACACAGACACACACTTACACCAAGTAACACGGACATACACTGACACCAAGTAACAAAGACATATACTGACACCCAGGAACACAGATACACACTGACACCCATTAACACAGAGAAACACTTACACCAAGTAAGAAAGACACACACTTACACCAAGTAACACAGACCTACACTGACACCAAGTAACAAAGATATACACTGATACCCAGCAACACAGACACACTCTTACACCAAGTAACAAGGACAGACACTGATACCCAGCAACAGAGACACTCTCTGACACCAAGTAACAAAGACAGACACTGATACCCAGTAACACTGACACACACTTACACCAAGTATCAAAGACATACACTGACTCCAAGTAACAAAGACATACACTGACACCAAGTAACAAAGACATACACTGACACCAAATAACAAAGACATAAACTGATACCCAGTAACACAGGCACACACCTGCACCAAGTGACAACGACATACACTGATACCCAGTAACACAGACACACACTTACACCAAGTAGCAAAGACATACACTGAAACCAAGTAACAAAGACATACTCTTACACCAAGTAACAAAGACATGCACTGACACCAAGTAACAAAGACATGCACTGACACCAAGTAACAAAGACATACACTTACACCAAGTAACAAAGACATACACTGACACCATGTAATAAAGACATACACTGATACCCAGTAACACAGACACACACTTACACCAAGTAACAAAGAATAACACTGACACCATGTAACAAAGACATACACTTACACCAAGTAACAAAGACATACACTGACACCAAGTAACAAAGACATACACTGACACCAAGTAACAAAGACATACACTGATACCCAGTAACATAGGCACATACCTACACCAAGTAACAAAGACATACACTGATACCCATTAACACAGACACACACTTACACCAAGTAACACAGACATACACTGACACCAATTAACAAAGACATATACTGACACCCAGGAACAAAGATACACACTGACACCAAGTAACAAAGACATACACTGAAACCAAGTAACAAAGACATACTCTTACACCAAGTAACAAAGACATGCACTGACACCAAGTAACAAAGACATGCACTGACACCAAGTAACAAAGACATACACTTACACCAAGTAACAAAGACAGACACTGACACCAAGTAACAAAGACATACACTGATACCCAGTAACACAGGCACACACCTGCACCAAGTAACAAAGACATACACTGATACGAGGTAACACAGACACACACTTACACCAAGTAACACAGACACACACTTACAACAAGTAAAAAAGACATATACTGACTCCCAGGAACACAGATTCACACTGACACCCAGTAACACAGAGAAACACTGACACCAAGTAACAAAGAAACACACTGACACCAAGTAACACTGACATACACTGACACCAAGTAACAAAGACATCCACTTACACCAAGTACAAAGACATACACTGACACCAAGTAACAAAGACATGCACTTACACCAAGTAACAAAGACATACATTGACACCAAGTAACAAAGACATACACTGATACCCAGTAACACAGGCACACACCTACACCAAGTAACAAAGACATACACTGACACCAAGCAACAAAGACATACACTTACACCAAGTAACAAAGACATACACTGACACCAAGTAACAAAGACATACACTGATACCCAGTAACACAGACACACACTTACACCAAATAACACAGACATACACTGACACCAAGTAACAAAGACATGCACTTACACCAAGTAACAAAGACATACACTGACACCAAGTAACAAAGACATACACTGATACCCAGCAACACAGACACACTCTTACACCAAGTAACAAGGACAGACACTGATACCCAGCAACAGAGACACACTCTTACACCAAGTAACAAAGACATACACTTACACCAAGTAACAAAGACATACACTGACACCAAGTAACAAAGACATACACTGATACCCAGTAACATAGGCACATACCTACACCATGTAACAAAGACATACACTGATACCCAGTAACACAGACACACACTTACACCAAGTAACACAGACATACATTGACACCAAGTAACAAAGACATATATTGACACCCAGGAACAAAGATACACACTGACACCCAGTAACACAGAGAAACACTGACACCAAGTAACAAAGACACACAGTGACACCAAGTAACACTGACATACACTGACACCAAGTAACAAAGACATCCACTTACACCAAGTACAAAGAAATACACTTACACCAAGTAACAAAGACACACACTGACACCAATTTACAAAGACATGCACTTACACCAAGTAGCAAAGACATACACTGACACCAAGTAACAAAGACATACACTGATACCCAGTAACACAGTTACACACCTACACCAAGTAACAAAGACATACACTGATACCCAGTAACACAGACACACACTTACACCAAATAACACATACATACACTGACACCAAGTAACAAAGACTTGCACTTCCACCAAGTAACAAAGACATACACTGACACCAAGTAACAAAGACATACACTGATAGCCAGTAACACAGACACACACCTACACCAAGTAACAAAGACATACACTGACACCAAGCAACAAAGACATACACTTACACCAAGTACCAAAGACATAGACTTACACCAAGTAACAAAGACAGACACTGATACCCAGTAACACAGGCACACATCTACACCAAGTAACACAGACATACACTGACACCAAGTAACAAAGACATATACTGACACCCAGGAACACAGATACACACTGACACCCATTAACACAGAGAAACACTTACACCAAGTAAGAAAGACACACACTTACACCAAGTAACACAGACCTACACTGACACCAAGTAACAAAGATATACACTGATACCCAGCAACACAGACACACTCTTACACCAAGTAACAAGGACAGACACTGATACCCAGCAACAGAGACACTCTCTGACACCAAGTAACAAAGACAGACACTGATAACCAGTAACACAGACACACACTTACAGAAAGTATCAAAGACATACACTGACTCCAAGTAACAAAGACATACACTGACACCAAGTAACAAAGACATACACTGACACCAAATAACAAAGACATAAACTGATACCCAGTAACACCGCACACACCTGCACCAAGTGACAACGACATACACTGATACCCAGTAACACAGACACACACTTACACCAAGTAACAAAGACATACACTGAAACCAAGTAACAAAGACATACTCTTACACCAAGTAACAAAGACATGCACTGACACCAAGTAACAAAGACATGCACTGACACCAAGTAACAAAGACATACACTTACACCAAGTAACAAAGACATACACTGACACCATGTAACAAAGACATACACTGATACCCAGTAACACAGACACACACTTACACCAAGTAACAAAGACTAACACTGACACCATGTAACAAAGACATACACTTACACCAAGTAACAAAGACATACACTGACACCAAGTAACAAAGACATACACTGACACCAAGTAACAAAGACATACACTGATACCCAGTAACATAGGCACATACCTACACCAAGTAACAAAGACATACACTGATACCCAGTAACACAGACACACACTTACACCAAGTAACACAGACATACACTGACACCAAGTAACAAAGACATATACTGACACCCAGGAACAAAGATACACACTGACACCAAGTAACAAAGACATACACTGAAACCAAGTAACAAAGACATACTCTTACACCAAGTAACAAAGACATGCACTGACACCAAGTAACAAAGACATGCACTGACACCAAGTAACAAAGACATGCACTGACACCGAGTAACAAAGACATATACTTACACCAAGTCACAAAGACATGCACTTACACCAAGTAAGAAAGACGCACACTTACACCAAGTAACACAGACCTACACTGACACCAAGTAACAAAGACATACACTGATACCCAGCAACACAGACACACTCTTACACCAAGTAACAAAGACAGACACTGATACCAAGTAACAAAGACATAAACTTACACCAAGTCACAAAGACATGCACTGACACCAAGTAAGAAAGACACACACTTACAACAAGTAACACAGACAGACACTGACACCAAGTGACAAAGACATACACTGATACCCAGCAACACAGACACACTCTTACACCATTTAACAAAGACAGACACTGATACCCAGAAACACTGACACACACTTACACCAAGTATCAAAGACATACACTAACACCAAGTAACAAAGACATACACTGACACCAACTAACAAAGACATACACTTACACCAAGTAACAAAGACATAAACTGACACCAAGTAACAAAGACATACACTGACACCAAGTAACAAAGGCATACACTTACAGCAAGTAACAAAGACATACACTGATACCCAGCAACACAGACACACTCTTACACCAAGTAACAAAGACAGACACTGATACCCAGTAACACAGACACACACTTACACCAAGTATCAAAGACATACACTGACACCAAGTAACAAAGACATACACTGACACCAAGTAACAAAGACATACACTGATACCCAGTAACACAGGCACACACCTACACCAAGTAACAAAGACATACACTGACACCAAGTAACAAAGACATACACTTACACCAAGTAACAAAGACAGACACTGACACCAAGTAACAAAGACATACACTGATACCCAGCAACACAGGCACACACCTGCACCAAGTAACAAAGACATACACTGACACCAAGTAACAAAGACACACACTTACACCAAGTAACACAGACATACACTGACACCAAGTAACAAAGACACACACTGACACCAAGTAACACTGACATACACTGACACCAAGTAACAAAGACATCCACTTACACCAAGTACAAAGACATACACTGACACCAAGTGACAAAGACATATACTGACACCCAGGAACACAGATACACACTGACACCCAGTAACACAGAGAAACACTGACACCAAGTAACAAAGACACACACTGACACCAAGTAACACTGACATACACTGACACCAAGTAACAAGGACATCCACTTACACCAAGTACAAAGACATGCACTGACACCAAGCAACAAAGACATGCACTTACACCAAGCAACAAAGACATACACTGACACCAAGTAACAAAGACATACACTGATACCCAGTAACACAGGCACACACCTACACCAAGTAACAAAGACATACACTGATACCCAGTAACACAGACAAACACTTACACCAAGTAACACAGACATACACTGACACCAAGTAACAAAGACATGCACTTACACCAAGTAACAAAGCCATACACTGACACCAAGTAACAAAGACATACACTGATACCCTGTAACACAGACACACACTTGCCCCAAGTAACAAAGACATACACTGACACCAAGCAACAAAGACATACACTTACACCAAGTAATAAAGACATACACTGATACCCAGTAACACAGGCACTCATCTACACCCAGTAACAAAGACATACACTGATACCCAGTAACACAGACACACACTTGCACCAAGTAACACAGACATACACTGACACCAAGTAACAAAGACATATACTGACACCCAGGAACACAGATACATACTGACACCCAGAAACACAGAGAAACACTGGCACCAAGTAAGAAAGACACACACTTACACCAAGTAACACAGACCTACACTGACACCAAGTAACAAAGATATACACTGATACGCAGCAACACAGACACAGTCTTACACCAAGTAACAAGGACAGACACTGATACCCAGCAACAGAGACACCCTCTTACACCAAGTAACAAAGACAGACACTGATACCCAGTAACACAGACACACACTTACATCAAGTATCAAAGACATACACTGACACCAAGTAACAAAGACATACACTGACACCAAGTAACAAAGACACACACTTACACCAAGTAACAAATACATACACTGACACCAAGTAACAAAGACATACACTGATACCCAGTAACACAGGCACACACCTACACCAAGTAACAAAGACATACACTGACACCAAGTAACAAAGACATACACTTACACCAAGTAACAAAGACTGACACCAAGTAACCAAGACATACACTGATACCCAGTAACACAGGAACAAACATGCACCAAGTAACAAAGACATACACTGATACCCAGTAACACAGACACACACTTACACCAAGTAACACAGACACACACTGACACCCAGTAACACAGAGAAACACTGACACCAAGTAACAAAGACACGCACTGACACCAAGTAACACTGACATACACTGACACCAAGTAACAAAGACATGCACTTACACCAAGTAACAAAGACATACACTGACACCAAGTAACAAAGAGATACACTGATACCCAGTAACACAGGCACACACCTACACCAAGTAACAAAGACATACACTGATACCCAGTAACACAGACACACACTTACACCAAGTAACACAGACATACACTGACACCAAGTAACAAAGACATGCACTTACACCAAGTAACAAAGACATACACTGACACCAAGTAACAAAGACATACACTGATACCCAGTAACACAGACACACACTTACACCTAGTAACAAAGACATACACTGACACCATGCAACAAAGACATACACTTGCACCAAGTAACAAAGACATACACCGACACCAAGTAACAAAGAAATACACTGATACCCAGTAACACGGGCACACATCTACACCAAGTAACACAGACATACACTGACACCAAGTAACAAAGACATATACTGACACCCAGGAACACAGACACACACTGACACCCAGTAACACAGAGAAACACTGGCACCAAGTAAGAAAGCCACACACTTACACCAAGTAACACAGACCTACACTGACACCAAGTAACACAGATATACACTGATACCCAGCAACACAGACACACTCTTACACCAAGTAACAAGGACAGACACTGATACCCAGCAACAGAGACACACTCTTA
>NW_027140751.1:5000-7500 GCF_036365525.1 Heterodontus francisci
ATTCGACGGATTTTCTGGTTAACCATTTGCCCTTTCGGACTTAGTCTCTGGGCATTATTTTCGACTTTTTGGTTAATGATTTCACACTTTTTACTTACTTTTGCGCTTTTTGGTTAATGATTACTCTGCTTACTGGTTAATTATTTGCCCTTTCGGACTTAGTCTCTGGACATTATTTTCGAGTTTTTGGTTAATGATTTCACACTTTTAACATATTTTTGCGCTTTTTGGTTAATGATTACTCTGCTTACTGGTTAATTATTTGCCCTTTCGGACTTAGTCTCTGGAGATTATTTTCGAGTTTTTGGTTAATGATTTCACACTTTTTACTTACTTTTGCGATTTTTGGTTAATGATTTCACACTTTTTACTTACTTTTGCGCATTTTGGTTAATGATTACTCTGCTTACTGGTTAACCATTTGCCCTTTCGGACTTAGTCTCTGGACATTATTTTCGAGTTTTTGGTTAATGATTTCACACTTTTAACATATTTTTGCGCTTTTTGGTTAATGATTACTCTGCTTACTGGTTAACCATTTGCCCTTTCGGACTTAGTCTCTGCACATTATTTTCGAGTTTTTGGTTAATGATTTCATACTTTTTACTTACTTTTGCGCTTTTTGGTTAATGATTACTCTGCTTACTGGTTAACCATTTGCCCTTTTGGACTTAGTCTCTGGACATTATTTTCGAGTTTTTGGTTAATGATTTCACACTTTTTACTTACTTTTGCGATTTTTGGTTAATGATTACTCTGCTTACTGGTTAACCATTTGCCCTTTCGGACTTAGTCTCTGGAGATTATTTTCGAGTTTTTGGTTAATGATTTCACACTTTTTACTTACTTTTGCGATTTTTGGTTAATGATTTCACACTTTTTACTTACTTTTGCGCATTTTGGTTAATGATTACTCTGCTTACTGGTTAACCATTTGCCCTTTTGGACTTAGTCTCTGCACATTATTTTCGAGTTTTTGGTTAATGATTTCACACTTTTAACATATTTTTGCGCTTTTTGGTTAATGATTTCACACTTTTTACTTACTTTTGCGATTTTTGGTTAATGATTACTCTGCTTACTGGTTAACCATTTGCCCTTTCGGACTTAGTCTCTGGACATTGTTTTCGACATTTTGGTTAATGATTTCACACTTTTAACTTAATTTTGTGCTTTTTGGTTAATGATTTCATACTTTTTACTTACTTTTGCCCTTTTTGGTTAATGATTACTCTGCTTACTGGTTAACCATTTGCCCTTTCGGACTTAGTCTCTGGAGATTATTTTCGAGTTTTTGGTTAATGATTTCACACTTTTTACTTACTTTTGCGATTTTTGGTTAATGATTACTCTGCTTACTGGTTAACCATTTGCCCTTTCGGACTTAGTCTCTGCACATTATTTTCGAGTTTTTGGTTAATGATTTCACACTTTTAACATATTTTTGCGCTTTTTGGTTAATGATTACTCTGCTTACTGGTTAACCATTTGCCCTTTCGGACTTAGTCTCTGCACATTATTTTCGACTTTTTGGTTAATGATTTCACACTTTTAACATATTTTTGCGCTTTTTGGTTAATGATTTCATACTTTTTACTTACTTTTGCGCCTTTTGGTTAATGATTACTCTGCTTACTGGTTAACCATTTGCCCTTTCGGACTTAGTCTCTGGAGATTATTTTCGAGTTTTTGGTTAATGATTTCACACTTTTTACTTACTTTTGCGATTTTTGGTTAATGATTACTCTGCTTACTGGTTAACCATTTGCCCTTTCGGACTTAGTCTCTGGACATTATTTTCGAGTTTTTGGTTAATGATTTCACACTTTTTACTTACTTTTGCGATTTTTGGTTAATGATTTCACACTTCTTACTTACTTTTGCGATTTTTGGTTAATGATTACTCTGCTTACTGGTTAACCATTTGCCCTTTCGGACTTAGTCTCTGGACATTATTTTCGAGTTTTTGGTTAATGATTTCACACTTTTTACTTACTTTTGCGATTTTTGGTTAATGATTTCACACTTTTTACTTACTTTTGCGATTTTTGGTTAATGATGACTCTGCTTACTGGTTAATTATTTGTACTTTCGGACTTGGTCTCTGGACATTATTTTCGACTTTTTGGTTAATGATTTCACACTTTTAACATAATTTTGCGCTTTTTGGTTAATGATTACTCTGCTTGCTTGTTACTGATTTCCCCTTTCGGACTTGATCTCTGGCCGTTCTTTTCGACCTTTTTGGATCAGGTTTCCACACTCTGAAATTATTTTGGGCTCACTGATTAGGCGAGATCAAGGGGGCATGCCTGGGCACTTTGGGCTCAGTTTGGGAAGGCGGCGTCCGTGTGCTCCTCCGCCCTTCCCGCACTTGCGGCTAGGTTTGCCAAACTGCGCTGACCCGCAGCCCTGCCTTTTTGCCCACGGCACACGGAACGACTCAAGTCTGGCTCCGTTCCAGGCCGTTGCCTCCGGCTGCCCGCCGTCCGGCCGGCCT
>NW_027140751.1:20000-25000 GCF_036365525.1 Heterodontus francisci
GCATGCACAACTTGGTTGACGTCGCCTGGTCAACTCGCATCGGTTTTCCGTCCCCATCACTGTAAGGAGCAACCGCGACCAGCGTAGCCAAACAGGTCGACCAAAGCTTTCGGCGCTCGCACGGAGAGGTGATGCCAGCCGGCGTGCGTCGCCTAACTTGGACAAAATTCTGGGCACGCACTTTTCGTTTGAGAATAGGACATACATGTAGTGCAACCCAAGGAAACCAGGCGACGCCGCCACAATCTGCGCCTGACAGACAAAGATAACCGTTCACAAGGAGCCTTGTTATTTCGCACCAAGTCTTTTGCGGGCATAGTTTCTTTCTTTGACATGTATATCTGTATGAAGGTCGGCTTTGCTCTGCCATCGCAGCCTCCCTTCTTTGCTTTTCTCACTGTACCAACAGACATGTCATAAGACTTTGGTTTTTTTTTTATTAATTCTTTTCCTGTGGGTGTGGTGTGCCTCCGCACCCCCCAATCTGTTCCAAGGCCTTGTTTTCTCTCGCTCGCCAAAACACTTTGTCTGTTTTCACAGCCAGTCTACCGGCCTAGACCCAACTGTGCGATATTTCAGAGCCGGCAACAGAGCATGGAAAGTCCGCCAGATTTACCCTTAAATGCTCATAAATGACTTCCAGGCACTCTTCGGAAGGTCTTTTATTTCAAAAGAAGGTCCTTCCTTGAGGGAGCACTTCTTCGGCCACTTTGCAAGTGCAACCGCTGCCAGCAAAAGTTCTGAAAATCGAGTTCCCGAAAATCTCCGGGTACCCCGCCAACCCCCAGCCACCCGAATCGCAAGTGTCAATTCGGCGGGTTGCCTGCCGGTAGTCCTTCCGAAAATGAGGCGCCAAATCGCCGCAACGGCCATTTTTCATTTCGGCATCGGGACTTCCGACGGCAACTGATTAACTAGCCCGGGGACTAGAGCGGCAGCAAATGCAACGTGCCCTCTTGGCGGGAGCAACTTGACCGCCCCCGTGGGGAAAGGTCAACTCGGGGCCCGGGAAAGTCGCCGAGTCCGACCCCATACACTTCCATGAGTTGGGGGTTTTGGCCTTCCCGGCCCAAGGCTCGCCTTATTTCGGCCTGCACTTTCGGAAAAGGGTGCATTCCTTTTGGTTAATGATTTCACCAGCCCGGGTCTTAGCCTCTGCCCCGACGGCTAAGTCTTTTGGTTAATGATTTCCTGCGGCTGGGACTACCCTTTCCCCCGCCCTGCAGGCACCCGGGTCGGGAGGCCGTCGGGGGCACTTTCCGGGGCAAATCCGGACCCTTACGCAAGGGAGAGTGCGCCCCCCGCCTCGGCCGGGGGTCAGGCTGCCGCCTATTAAGCCCGACAGAAAACCCGAAAAATGGACGAAAATGGGAAAAAATCCCCATCCGAAAAAGGCTTAAAAGTCGGTTGGGCGGCAGCTAGGGTCGGTCTCTGCAGACCTGGAGGCTCGGGTGGACTCTTGGAATAAACGTCCAAGTCCCGACTTGCCACCTCCTACTACTGTGCAGATACCCCGCCAACCCCCAGCCACCCGAATGACAAGCGTCCGATCAGCGGGACGAATTTGACAACTCTGGCCGGACCTCTGGAACTCCATCCCGGGTAACCGGGGCAAATTTTTCCGCTTGATCGCCCTTCCACTGGTTAACCATTTGCCCTTTCGGACTTAGTCTCTGGACATTATTCGACGGATTTTCTGGTTAACCATTTGCCCTTTCGGACTTAGTCTCTGGGCATTATTTTCGACTTTTTGGTTAATGATTTCACACTTTTTACTTACTTTTGCGCTTTTTGGTTAATGATTACTCTGCTTACTGGTTAATTATTTGCCCTTTCGGACTTAGTCTCTGGACATTATTTTCGAGTTTTTGGTTAATGATTTCACACTTTTAACATATTTTTGCGCTTTTTGGTTAATGATTACTCTGCTTACTGGTTAATTATTTGCCCTTTCGGACTTAGTCTCTGGAGATTATTTTCGAGTTTTTGGTTAATGATTTCACACTTTTTACTTACTTTTGCGATTTTTGGTTAATGATTTCACACTTTTTACTTACTTTTGCGCATTTTGGTTAATGATTACTCTGCTTACTGGTTAACCATTTGCCCTTTCGGACTTAGTCTCTGGACATTATTTTCGAGTTTTTGGTTAATGATTTCACACTTTTAACATATTTTTGCGCTTTTTGGTTAATGATTACTCTGCTTACTGGTTAACCATTTGCCCTTTCGGACTTAGTCTCTGCACATTATTTTCGAGTTTTTGGTTAATGATTTCATACTTTTTACTTACTTTTGCGCTTTTTGGTTAATGATTACTCTGCTTACTGGTTAACCATTTGCCCTTTTGGACTTAGTCTCTGGACATTATTTTCGAGTTTTTGGTTAATGATTTCACACTTTTTACTTACTTTTGCGATTTTTGGTTAATGATTACTCTGCTTACTGGTTAACCATTTGCCCTTTCGGACTTAGTCTCTGGAGATTATTTTCGAGTTTTTGGTTAATGATTTCACACTTTTTACTTACTTTTGCGATTTTTGGTTAATGATTTCACACTTTTTACTTACTTTTGCGCATTTTGGTTAATGATTACTCTGCTTACTGGTTAACCATTTGCCCTTTTGGACTTAGTCTCTGCACATTATTTTCGAGTTTTTGGTTAATGATTTCACACTTTTAACATATTTTTGCGCTTTTTGGTTAATGATTTCACACTTTTTACTTACTTTTGCGATTTTTGGTTAATGATTACTCTGCTTACTGGTTAACCATTTGCCCTTTCGGACTTAGTCTCTGGACATTGTTTTCGACATTTTGGTTAATGATTTCACACTTTTAACTTAATTTTGTGCTTTTTGGTTAATGATTTCATACTTTTTACTTACTTTTGCCCTTTTTGGTTAATGATTACTCTGCTTACTGGTTAACCATTTGCCCTTTCGGACTTAGTCTCTGGAGATTATTTTCGAGTTTTTGGTTAATGATTTCACACTTTTTACTTACTTTTGCGATTTTTGGTTAATGATTACTCTGCTTACTGGTTAACCATTTGCCCTTTCGGACTTAGTCTCTGCACATTATTTTCGAGTTTTTGGTTAATGATTTCACACTTTTAACATATTTTTGCGCTTTTTGGTTAATGATTACTCTGCTTACTGGTTAACCATTTGCCCTTTCGGACTTAGTCTCTGCACATTATTTTCGACTTTTTGGTTAATGATTTCACACTTTTAACATATTTTTGCGCTTTTTGGTTAATGATTTCATACTTTTTACTTACTTTTGCGCCTTTTGGTTAATGATTACTCTGCTTACTGGTTAACCATTTGCCCTTTCGGACTTAGTCTCTGGAGATTATTTTCGAGTTTTTGGTTAATGATTTCACACTTTTTACTTACTTTTGCGATTTTTGGTTAATGATTACTCTGCTTACTGGTTAACCATTTGCCCTTTCGGACTTAGTCTCTGGACATTATTTTCGAGTTTTTGGTTAATGATTTCACACTTTTTACTTACTTTTGCGATTTTTGGTTAATGATTTCACACTTCTTACTTACTTTTGCGATTTTTGGTTAATGATTACTCTGCTTACTGGTTAACCATTTGCCCTTTCGGACTTAGTCTCTGGACATTATTTTCGAGTTTTTGGTTAATGATTTCACACTTTTTACTTACTTTTGCGATTTTTGGTTAATGATTTCACACTTTTTACTTACTTTTGCGATTTTTGGTTAATGATGACTCTGCTTACTGGTTAATTATTTGTACTTTCGGACTTGGTCTCTGGACATTATTTTCGACTTTTTGGTTAATGATTTCACACTTTTAACATAATTTTGCGCTTTTTGGTTAATGATTACTCTGCTTGCTTGTTACTGATTTCCCCTTTCGGACTTGATCTCTGGCCGTTCTTTTCGACCTTTTTGGATCAGGTTTCCACACTCTGAAATTATTTTGGGCTCACTGATTAGGCGAGATCAAGGGGGCATGCCTGGGCACTTTGGGCTCAGTTTGGGAAGGCGGCGTCCATGTGCTCCTCCGCCCTTCCCGCACTTGCGGCTAGGTTTGCCAAACTGCGCTGACCCGCAGCCCTGCCTTTTTGCCCACGGCACACGGAACGACTCAAGTCTGGCTCCGTTCCAGGCCGTTGCCTCCGGCTGCCCGCCGTCCGGCCGGCCTGGGACGTACCCCGGCTGACGGCGCCGGAGGCCCTCTAGCAGCCACCGGTGCCGCGGGCCAATGGGTCCGGGCGTTCCGGAGCTATCGGTGGGGAAGTGCTCTCCCCTTTTCCTGACGCCGTTCGCCCGAGCAGAGGTGCAGCCTGACGGGACTGCTGTCGCCTTCCGCGGCGCACCGGCCCCTTTCACCTGCCGTCGACCGCGCGGAGCTCGGACCTCCCTCCCCGAAGTTATGGCCCCGGCGCCGGAGGGTGCCCGGGGCCGGGCATTCAGCGGGGTGAGTCTTAACCTTCCCGGTCAGCCTGCGGGGTCGGTGCGCCGGCACTCGACGCCGGAGGGTCCCCTCTTTCCGTAGAGCCCCGCCCGGTGCCGATCGGCCGGCGGATTGCGGAGCGAACCGCGCCTGACCGACGGGCCTCGGAAACCCGTTGCAGTCGACGGGGGGGAACCGGACAGCGGGACGAGGTGCCGATTCCACCCGCAGATTCGATCCCGAAATCCCGCGGGATTCGGCGGTCCGACCCGACAGATTCAAACGTCGCCCGGGCGGCCCCCAGCGGTCGGGCCGGCCTGGTTCCGCCACCGCCCGATGCCCCTCGCCCCCGGCTACCGCCGGCCGCGCAGACCGAGCGAATGCGGCCGGACGTCCGGCGGCAATCGGCCGGAAAGCGGTATGGCCATTTCCTACTGTCCCTCGGACGGGCAGAGGGGCGGCGCCGGGGCACTCGCGGACCAGGCCGCGCCCCTCCGAGCCCTACCGCCTGCCGTCGACCGCGCGGGGATCGGACCTCCCTCCCCGAAGTTATGGCCCCGGAGCCG
>NW_027140751.1:37500-41957 GCF_036365525.1 Heterodontus francisci
CCTGCCGGTAGTCCTTCCGAAAATGAGGCGCCAAATCGCCGCAACGGCCATTTTTCATTTCGGCATCGGGACTTCCGACGGCAACTGATTAACTAGCCCGGGGACTAGAGCGGCAGCAAATGCAACGTGCCCTCTTGGCGGGAGCAACTTGACCGCCCCCGTGGGGAAAGGTCAACTCGGGGCCCGGGAAAGTCGCCGAGTCCGACCCCATACACTTCCATGAGTTGGGGGTTTTGGCCTTCCCGGCCCAAGGCTCGCCTTATTTCGGCCTGCACTTTCGGAAAAGGGTGCATTCCTTTTGGTTAATGATTTCACCAGCCCGGGTCTTAGCCTCTGCCCCGACGGCTAAGTCTTTTGGTTAATGATTTCCTGCGGCTGGGACTACCCTTTCCCCCGCCCTGCAGGCACCCGGGTCGGGAGGCCGTCGGGGGCACTTTCCGGGGCAAATCCGGACCCTTACGCAAGGGAGAGTGCGCCCCCCGCCTCGGCCGGGGGTCAGGCTGCCGCCTATTAAGCCCGACAGAAAACCCGAAAAATGGACGAAAATGGGAAAAAATCCCCATCCGAAAAAGGCTTAAAAGTCGGTTGGGCGGCAGCTAGGGTCGGTCTCTGCAGACCTGGAGGCTCGGGTGGACTCTTGGAATAAACGTCCAAGTCCCGACTTGCCACCTCCTACTACTGTGCAGATACCCCGCCAACCCCCAGCCACCCGAATGACAAGCGTCCGATCAGCGGGACGAATTTGACAACTCTGGCCGGACCTCTGGAACTCCATCCCGGGTAACCGGGGCAAATTTTTCCGCTTGATCGCCCTTCCACTGGTTAACCATTTGCCCTTTCGGACTTAGTCTCTGGACATTATTCGACGGATTTTCTGGTTAACCATTTGCCCTTTCGGACTTAGTCTCTGGGCATTATTTTCGACTTTTTGGTTAATGATTTCACACTTTTTACTTACTTTTGCGCTTTTTGGTTAATGATTACTCTGCTTACTGGTTAATTATTTGCCCTTTCGGACTTAGTCTCTGGACATTATTTTCGAGTTTTTGGTTAATGATTTCACACTTTTAACATATTTTTGCGCTTTTTGGTTAATGATTACTCTGCTTACTGGTTAATTATTTGCCCTTTCGGACTTAGTCTCTGGAGATTATTTTCGAGTTTTTGGTTAATGATTTCACACTTTTTACTTACTTTTGCGATTTTTGGTTAATGATTTCACACTTTTTACTTACTTTTGCGCATTTTGGTTAATGATTACTCTGCTTACTGGTTAACCATTTGCCCTTTCGGACTTAGTCTCTGGACATTATTTTCGAGTTTTTGGTTAATGATTTCACACTTTTAACATATTTTTGCGCTTTTTGGTTAATGATTACTCTGCTTACTGGTTAACCATTTGCCCTTTCGGACTTAGTCTCTGCACATTATTTTCGAGTTTTTGGTTAATGATTTCATACTTTTTACTTACTTTTGCGCTTTTTGGTTAATGATTACTCTGCTTACTGGTTAACCATTTGCCCTTTTGGACTTAGTCTCTGGACATTATTTTCGAGTTTTTGGTTAATGATTTCACACTTTTTACTTACTTTTGCGATTTTTGGTTAATGATTACTCTGCTTACTGGTTAACCATTTGCCCTTTCGGACTTAGTCTCTGGAGATTATTTTCGAGTTTTTGGTTAATGATTTCACACTTTTTACTTACTTTTGCGATTTTTGGTTAATGATTTCACACTTTTTACTTACTTTTGCGCATTTTGGTTAATGATTACTCTGCTTACTGGTTAACCATTTGCCCTTTTGGACTTAGTCTCTGCACATTATTTTCGAGTTTTTGGTTAATGATTTCACACTTTTAACATATTTTTGCGCTTTTTGGTTAATGATTTCACACTTTTTACTTACTTTTGCGATTTTTGGTTAATGATTACTCTGCTTACTGGTTAACCATTTGCCCTTTCGGACTTAGTCTCTGGACATTGTTTTCGACATTTTGGTTAATGATTTCACACTTTTAACTTAATTTTGTGCTTTTTGGTTAATGATTTCATACTTTTTACTTACTTTTGCCCTTTTTGGTTAATGATTACTCTGCTTACTGGTTAACCATTTGCCCTTTCGGACTTAGTCTCTGGAGATTATTTTCGAGTTTTTGGTTAATGATTTCACACTTTTTACTTACTTTTGCGATTTTTGGTTAATGATTTCACACTTTTTACTTACTTTTGCGCATTTTGGTTAATGATTACTCTGCTTACTGGTTAACCATTTGCCCTTTTGGACTTAGTCTCTGCACATTATTTTCGAGTTTTTGGTTAATGATTTCACACTTTTAACATATTTTTGCGCTTTTTGGTTAATGATTTCACACTTTTTACTTACTTTTGCGATTTTTGGTTAATGATTACTCTGCTTACTGGTTAACCATTTGCCCTTTCGGACTTAGTCTCTGGACATTGTTTTCGACATTTTGGTTAATGATTTCACACTTTTAACTTAATTTTGTGCTTTTTGGTTAATGATTTCATACTTTTTACTTACTTTTGCCCTTTTTGGTTAATGATTATCTGCTTACTGGTTAACCATTTGCCCTTTCGGACTTAGTCTCTGGAGATTATTTTCGAGTTTTTGGTTAATGATTTCACACTTTTTACTTACTTTTGCGATTTTTGGTTAATGATTACTCTGCTTACTGGTTAACCATTTGCCCTTTCGGACTTAGTCTCTGCACATTATTTTCGAGTTTTTGGTTAATGATTTCACACTTTTAACATATTTTTGCGCTTTTTGGTTAATGATTACTCTGCTTACTGGTTAACCATTTGCCCTTTCGGACTTAGTCTCTGCACATTATTTTCGACTTTTTGGTTAATGATTTCACACTTTTAACATATTTTTGCGCTTTTTGGTTAATGATTTCATACTTTTTACTTACTTTTGCGCCTTTTGGTTAATGATTACTCTGCTTACTGGTTAACCATTTGCCCTTTCGGACTTAGTCTCTGGAGATTATTTTCGAGTTTTTGGTTAATGATTTCACACTTTTTACTTACTTTTGCGATTTTTGGTTAATGATTACTCTGCTTACTGGTTAACCATTTGCCCTTTCGGACTTAGTCTCTGGACATTATTTTCGAGTTTTTGGTTAATGATTTCACACTTTTAACATATTTTTGCGATTTTTGGTTAATGATTACTCTGCTTACTGGTTAATTATTTGCCCTTTCGGACTTAGTCTCTGCACATTATTTTCGAGTTTTTGGTTAATGATTTCACACTTTTAACATATTTTTGCGCTTTTTGGTTACTGATTTCATACTTTTTACTTACTTTTGCGCCTTTTGGTTAATGATTACTCTGCTTACTGGTTAACCATTTGCCCTTTCGGACTTAGTCTCTGGACATTATTTTCGAGTTTTTGGTTAATGATTTCACACTTTTTACTTACTTTTGCGATTTTTGGTTAATGATTACTCTGCTTACTGGTTAACCATTTGCCCTTTCGGACTTAGTCTCTGGACATTATTTTCGGGTTTTTGGTTAATGATTTCACACTTTTTACTTACTTTTGCGATTTTTGGTTAATGATTACTCTGCTTACTGGTTAACCATTTGCCCTTTCGGACTTAGTCTCTGGAGATTATTTTCGAGTTTTTGGTTAATGATTTCACACTTTTTACTTACTTTTGCGATTTTTGGTTAATGATTACTCTGCTTACTGGTTAACCATTTGCCCTTTTGGACTTAGTCTCTGGACATTATTTTCGGGTTTTTGGTTAATGATTTCACACTTTTTACTTACTTTTGCGATTTTTGGTTAATGATGACTCTGCTTACTGGTTAACCATTTGCCCTTTCGCACTTAGTCTCTGGAGATTATTTTCGACTTTTTGGTTAATGATTTCACACTTTTAACTTAATTTTGTGCTTTTTGGTTAATGATTTCATACTTTTTACTTACTTTTGCCCTTTTTGGTTAATGATTACTCTGCTTACTGGTTAACCATTTGCCCTTTCGGACTTGGTCTCTGGACATTATTTTCGAGTTTTTGGTTAATGATTTCACACTTTTTACTTACTTTTGCGATTTTTGGTTAATGATTTCACACTTCTTACTTACTTTTGCGATTTTTGGTTAATGATTACTCTGCTTACTGGTTAACCATTTGCCCTTTCGGACTTAGTCTCTGGACATTATTTTCGAGTTTTTGGTTAATGATTTCACACTTTTTACTTACTTTTGCGATTTTTGGTTAATGATTTCACACTTTTTACTTACTTTTGCGATTTTTGGTTAATGATGACTCTGCTTACTGGTTAATTATTTGTACTTTCGGACTTGGTCTCTGGACATTATTTTCGACTTTTTGGTTAATGATTTCACACTTTTAACATAATTTTGCGCTTTTTGGTTAATGATTACTCTGCTTGCTTGTTACTGATTTCCCCTTTCGA
>NW_027140752.1:0-26411 GCF_036365525.1 Heterodontus francisci
TCCCCCCCATTTCAATCTGCAAACAGATCAGTAGAGTCACCCTCCCCTCCCCCGGCCAGGATGAATATAACCCACCAGTCAGTCAGCATTTTACAGTGCACAAGATTCTGACGCGGCAGATTCTCAATTCAGGAAGTCAAGTAAAATAGTGCTTTTCAAACAGAGGAGAAGAAAAAATGAATTCAAACATTTAAAAAAAGGACCTTTTTTTTTGAGAGCAGTGGGGGAAATAGAGAGGAGGAAACTGACAGCTAATTGAATCCACAAATTAAATAAGTTCAGATGTCTTTTTTTTTAAATTATAGTCAGCCTTACACACAAACATGGCAAACTATAGCTTAAAAGAGTTTACTATATATATATATTTTAAAGTAAAGAGATTTGGGGGGAGGGGGGGCATCCAAGATTAATGCTTAGAAGGATTGGTAGCAGGTAACAAAATGACCTTGTCTTTTTATAAAAGATACACACACACGTTTTAAAAAGGAATGATAGGATACAGTCAAATGGATACAGTTGGGGAAGGGGGAATGTATCCAGTCGGGAGTTAAAAGTCTGCATGTATTCGAATGTGAAATGGATCACAATGTCTCCAAAGCCAGTGTATTTCCTGGTCAGTTTCACCCACCCACCCAGTGACCAAAACTCTGCACCTCCCGCAGGTCTCCTGTCTCTCTGCTGGGTTAGGCCCTTTATGTCTTTACAACAACAACAACAACAAAAAAGGACAGAGATAGACAATTACTGGGAGGGAGGAGAGAGAGGGGGGGAAAAAAAGGGGCAAAAAAAGCAGGGAAGTCACTTACCTTTGTTGACCTTGGGTGGGGAAAGGAGTAGAGAAATCCCAGTCCCAAGTGTCCTCTTTTAGCAGAAACACACACACAAAAAAAAAACCCTAGGCAGAGAGAGAGAGAAAGGAGCAAAAGAGAGAGAGGGAGGTTTGGTGGGTGTAAGGAAATGATACTGACAAGGGGAGAAGCAGAGAAAATGACACTGGGCTCTTGGGGAAGCCCTGATCCGCCGGTGCTTTTCAAAGCAGCGCCTTCCCTCCGCCGTTTTTACGTCCGGGGTTCCACTCTGGCCTCCTCCTTTAGACCGAATAAAACTCTCTCTCTCTCTCTTGAAAAAAAATAAACTGACGCGATGGAACCAGAGAGGGCCAGTGTTAAGCCAGCGCCCTCTCTAGACACTGCTTGAGGTTGCAATTGTAGAGAGGGTGGGAGGTTGGTGAGACACATTGGGTGCTTCCTTCCTCACTCAATGGAGGTGGTGGGGTGTGGGGGGGGGGGTGGCACAGCCATTCGGCCCACCCTATCCATGCCAGCTGACGGACAGCCTCGTCCCACCACCCGGCACTTGTGGCACACATGCGTGCCGCCACTTCCAAGTGCCCGTCCCAGTGGCTTTTCGAAGGCGACGGGGGGGGGGGGGGGGTGGGGGGGGGCGGTTTTCTGCCTCGACCGCCCTTTCTGGCGGGGAGTTCCCCTCCCCCGCCGCCAGCCTCTGGGTGTAACGACGTCTCCCCAGTTCCCCTCCGGATCTCGCCAGCCTCCGCTCCAGAGCCTCGCGGCACGCGACCCGTCCCAGTGGCGGGGGGGGGGGGGGGTGGCTCCCAGCGACGGGGCCGAGGCAGCCCGGGAGAAAGAATCCTGAGGTACTGAAGGGTGCTATCGAAACGCAAGTCTCCCTCTGTCTCTCTCACCACCCCCCCCCCCCCCCCCCGCCCCCCGTACAAGTCTTTCTGTCGTTTGTTCAGTAGGTGCAGACAGCAGGGGGATGCGAAGGCTCCCTCGGCACTTGGAGTGAACGCCTGTGTGTGACTGAGGTCTGAGCATTCCGGAGGTGGCTTAGCAACATGACCTACTTGCAGAATGTCGATTGTTCCTCACGGCACTGACACCAGCGTCCAGCATTCTTGCGCCAACGGCTTATCAGTAACAGGCATTTCAGAGCCAGCCAGGCTCATTCGTCGGGAATTACACATAAAGATCCCATTGTACGTGGAAATTTGCCATGGAAACAATATTGGCTCTCCCACGACTAACTCTCCGCCTTCCCTCCGACTCGATCAGCTGCTGGGACCCTTATCCGTGCCCCTCTCACCTCCAGTCCCCGACTGTTCCAGCACTCTCCTGGCCAGGCCTCCCATCTTCCGCCCTCCATCAACATCAGCTCAACCTAAAACTCTTCTTCCCCCCGGGAACAGCACCCGACCAAATCCCACTCAGCCATCACCCCACTGTGCTCGCCGATCCACATTGGCTCCCGGACCAGGAACTCCTCGATTTTAAAATTGTCATCCTTGTTTACAAGTCCCTCCATGGCCCCTCGCACCTCCCCCACCCCCCCCCCCCCCGACTTCCCTATCTCTGTCACCTCCTCCAGCCCCTCCGAGATCTCTGCCCTCCTCCAATTCCGCCCTCTCGCCCATCCCCCGATTCCCATCGCTCCACCATTGGCGGCCGTGCCTTCAGCTGCCTGGGAGACCTGGAATTCCCTCCCTAAACCTCTCCGCCATTCTCTCTCTCCTCCTTTAAGAAGCTCCTTAAAACTGACCTCTTTGACCGAGCTTTTAGTCACCTGTCCCTAATATTTCATGTGGCTCAGCGTCAAATTTTGCCTGATTAATGCTCCTATGAAGCACCTTGGGGATGTTTTACTGTGCGAAAGGCGCTATCTAAATGCAGTTGTTGCTGCTGAGGTAGAGATCGGCAGGATCTCTTGCCATTCTTCATTCATCTGCCTAGATGGCAAGTACTAGTAAATTATTCAGCTATGGAGGGCATCATATCCAAGCCCCGTCCTACATACTTTCAGCAGGGGTCAGCAGAATTACACAGCACAGGAGGCCATTCGGCCCATCGTCCCTGTGCTGGCTCTCAGAGAGCTATCCAATGAATCCCACTCCTCCTCCCCCCCCCCCCGCTCTTTCCCCCATATCCCTGCAAATTTTTCCCCTTCGAGTATTTATCCAATTCCCCTTTTCGAAAGTTACTATTGAATCTGCTTCCACCGCCCTTTCAGGCAGCGCGTTCCAGATCACAACAACTCACTGCGTTAAAAAAATTCTCCTCTTCACCCCCCCCCTCTGGTTCGTTTACCAATTATCTTCAATCTGTGTCCCTCTGGTTACCGACCCTCCTGCCACTGGAAACAGTTTCTCCTTATTTACTCCATCGAAACCCTTCCTGATTTTGAACGCCCCAATTAAATCTCCCCCTTAACCTTCTCTGCTCTAAGGAGAACAGTCCCAGCTTCTCCACGTAATTGAAGTCCCTCATCCCTGGGACTAATCTGGTAACTTACCTCCACATCCTGCCTAAAGTGCCCAGAATTAAACAAAAAGCACCAGCTGGGGACCAAGGAGCGTTTTATAAAGAATTCATACACAACCTCCTTGCTTTTGTTTGTAACGCCAGAAACTTTCTATAAACTGCCTTCTCAACTTGTCCTGCCACCTTCAAAGATGTGAGTGCGTCAACTCTCGGGCTTTCGGTTCCTGCAGCCCTTTGAAAATTGGACCCAATTTTCTTGCTCATGGTTGCGAGCATCATCCGGGAGAAAAACCACAGAGGCAATAAAATATTGTGTGTTTTTGAATTTTCTTTGAACGCGTGCCTTCATTAGTGACAAGAATATTGGCCTGGGGGGTGGGGGTGGTGGGGAAAAGAGGCTGTTTGACTGACAGTTAAGAATTATCCAATCGGGCAACGAATACCCTGCCCCGCTTTCTGATTGGCCGTGAGAAGGCAGAGCCTGGTGATGACGGACAGGTTGGGCGCCCAATGGCGGGAGAGTGGATGGCAGGGCGGTTGGAGGTGAGGGGGGTGGGGGGAAGGTCATGTGATGACAGCTCCAGGAATACGCCTGCCCAGAGCTGGCAACCCAAACTGGGGATTGAACGGGCAGGTTTCCTGGCCTCCGCCTCAGTGCCACACCATGAGCTACTTCTTCTTTCTTTGGCCTCTTTGTCTCGAGAGACAATGGGTAAGCGCCTGGAGGTGGTCAGTGGTTTGTGGAGCAGTGCCTGGAGTGGCTATAAAGGCCAATACTAGAGTGACAGGCTCTTCCACAGGTGCTACAGATAAAATTGGTTGTTGGGGCTGTTACACAGTTGGCTCCCCCCTTGCGCTTCTGTCTTTTTTTCCTGCCAACTGCTAAGTCTCTTCGACTCGCCACTCTTTAGCCCCGCCTTTATGGCTGCCCGCCAGCTCTGGCGATCGCTGGCAACTGAGTCCCACAACTTGTGATCAATGTCACAGGACTTCATGTCACGTTTGCAGACGTCTTTAAAGTGGAGACAAGGACAGCCAGTGGGTCTGATACCGGTGACGAGCTCGCTGTACAATGTGTCCTTGGGGATCCATGTGGCTCACATGGCCAAGCCATCTCAAGCACCGCTGGCTCAGTAGGGTGTATATGCTGGGGATGTTGGCCGCCTCGAGGACTTCTGTGTTGGAGATACGGTCCTGCCGCCTGATGCCAAGGATTCTCCGGAGGCAGCGAAGATGGAATGAGTTGAGACGTTGCTCTTGGCTGACATACATTGTCCAGGCCTCACCGCCGAAGAGCAAGGTACTGAGGACACAGGCTTGAAACACGCGGACTTTTGCGTTCCGTGTCAGTGCGCCATTTTCCCACACTCTCTTGGCCAGTCTGGACATGGAAGTGGAAGCCTTTCCTATGTGCTTGTTGATTTCTGCATCGAGAGACAGGTTACTGGTGATAGTTGAGCCTAGGTAGGTGAACTCTTGAATCACTTCCAGAGCGTGGTCGCCGATATTGATAGATGGAGCATTTCTGACGTCCTGTCCCATGATCGTTTTCTCGAGGCTGATGGTTAGGCCAAATTTGTTGCAGGCAACCGCAAACGTGTCAATGAGTCTCTGCAGACACTCTTCAGTGTGAGATGTTAAAGCAGCATCATCAGCAAAGAGGAGTTCCCTGATGAGGACGCTCCATAATTTGGTCTTCGCTCTTAGACGGGTAAAGGTTGAACAACCTGCCATCTGGTCTTCTGTGGAGGAAAATTCCTTCTTCTGAAGACTTGAATGCATGTGAGAGCAGCAGGGAGAAGAAGATCCCAAACAGTGTAGGTGCGAGAACACAGCCCTGTTTCACGCCACTCAGGATAGGAAAGGGGTCTGATGAGGCGCCGCTATGCTGAATTGTGCCTTTCATATTGTCATGGAATGAGGTGATGATACTTAGTAGCTTTGGTGGACATCCGATCTTTTCTAGTAGTCTGAAGAGACCACGTCTGCTGACGAGGTCAAAGGCTTAGGTGAGATCAATGAAAGCAATGTAGAGGGGCACCTGCGCCACACTGTGAACGACACTTACCCAATAAGCTGTTGACACAAATCTGTGCTATATATTGCATGGAAAGGCACGAGAAATAGGCATCCAGTTTCCTAACGATTAGATTTAAGATGGCAGCAGGCGGATGAATTGGCTCTGGGGGTTACTGGTCAGATCGCTTGATCTGTGGGCAAATCAAAAGAGAATTTCTTTATTTGCGTGCTAATTAACAATCCACTTGGCCTGGTGGGTGGCTGTCTGGCCTCGGAGTCGGAAAGTTGTGGGTTCGAGTCCCCCTCCAGCAACTTGAGCCCGCAATCCAGGCCGACACTCCCACCGCCAGTACTGAGGGAGTGCAGCACTGTCCGAGGTGCTGTCTTTCAGATGAATTGTTAATCCGAGGCCCGACTGCCCTTCTCAGGTGGGTGTAAAAGATCCCACGGCCACTATTGGAAGAAGGGGTGGGGGGACCAATATTTATTCCTCCATTATCAACAACTGAACCGAATATCTGGGTCATTATCACGTTGCTGTTTGTGGGGCTTCTTTGTCTTTCCTGCATGACAAAAGTGACTGTATTTTCATTGGCTGGAACATGCCTTGATACACCCTGACGTTGTGAAATATGTCACAGACGTGCAAGGTTAGTTAGTGATGTTGGTTGAGGGATAAATATTGACTGCAGGACATTGGGGAGAATGCCCCCCCACCCCCCTCGCTCTTCTTCCAATAGTGGCCGTGGGATCTTAATATCCAGCTGAGAGGGGCAGACGGGGCCCTCGGTTTAATGTCTCATCCTGAAAGACGGCACCTCTGACAGTGTGGCACTCCCTCAGGACTGGCACCGGGAGCGTCGGTCCAGATTATGGGGCTCAAGCCTCTGGAGTGGGGGGACTCTAACCCACATAACTCTGACTCGGGTGCGAGCCACTGAGTCGAGGCTGACAGCTGACACAGAGGCGGGTCGCCCTCTGGGTCGGAGGACTGAAACGGACGGGGAATGAGCTGCAAAGCGTTTTTACAGGGGAGCCTGACGGGCTCCTGAGTGAAGAGAACATTCCCAGTTAAGGAGACGGAGTCGCGAGTGAGCTGGGATGATGGTGGACTATCACCAGTTCCCACAGCCCTGCTCAATTGCCTAGAGGGTCGAAGGGCAATATCTCAGAGTGTCTGCTACAAACTGGTTGGCAGGAATTTTGTTTTGCCTCTGAAAGGACACTGCCTGGTTGGAGGGGGTGGGTCAGTGGTGTGTGTGCTTGCACTGTATCTGGACGGGCGGACCTTGAAGTATGTTCCTCTCACTCAAATTCTGCCAGGGATTATGCCAGCATGTTTAGTCACACATTGGTAACACTGAAAGCAGCAAATCCTGGCACGGAACAGAGAAGAAACTTGGATAGGGTCAGTATCTCACTTAGAATTACTCCAAATAACAAGATACCCATTGTGCAATCGGTGACTCACCTGTGTCTCATTCATGGTTTAGGAGCCCTTTCAAACCCCTCGATTAGATTCCAGTCTGTAACTCACTCCCAGGTATCTGTTATTCTATAAAGAAACCACCCGAACCCCTCGATTAGTTTCCAGTCTGTAACTCACTCCCGGGTATCTGTTACTCTATAAAGAAACCACCCGAACCCCTCGATTAGATTCCAGTCTGTAACTCACTCCCAGGTATCTGTTATTCTATAAAGAAACCACCCGAACCCCTCGATTAGATTCCAGTCTGTAACTCACTCCCGGGTATCTGTTATTCTATATATAAACCCCCCGAACCCCTCGATTAGATTCCAGTCTGTAACTCACTCCCGGGTATCTGTTATTCTATATATAAACCACCCGAACCCCTCGATTAGATTCCAGTCTGTAACTCACTCCCAGGTATCTGTTATTCTATATATAAACCACCCGAACTCCTCGATTAGATTCCAGTCTGTAACTCACTCCCGGGTATCTGTTATTCTATATATAAACCACCCGAACCCCTCAATTAGATTCCAGTCTGTAACTCACTCCCGGGTATCTGTTATTCTATATATAAACCACCCGAACCCCTCGATTAGTTTCCAGTCTGTAACTCACTCCCGGGTATCTGTTACTCTAAATATAAACCACCCGAATCTCTCGATTAGATTCCAGTCTGTAACTCACTCCCGGGTATCTGTTACTCTATATATAAACCACCCGAACCCCTCGATTAGATTCCAGTCTGTAACTCATTCCCGGGTATCTGTTATTCTATATATAAACCTTCCCAACCCCTCGATTAGATTCCAGTCTGTAACTCACTCCCGGGAATCTGTTATTCTATATATAAACCTTCCGAACCCCTCAATTAGATTCCAGTCTGTAACTCACTCCCGGGTATCTGTTATTCTATATATAAACCACCCAAACCCCTCGATTAGATTCCAGTCTGTAACTCACTCCCGGGTATCTGTTATTCTACATATAAACCACCCGAACCCCTCGATTAGATTCCAGTCTGGAACTCACTCCCGGTATCTGTTATTCTATATATAAACCTTCCGAACCCCTCGATTAGATTCCAGTCTGTAACTCACTCCCGGGTATCTGTTATTCTATATATAAACCCCCGGACCCCTCGATTAGATTCCAGTCTGGAACTCACTCCCGGTATCTGTTATTCTATATATAAACCTTCCGAACCCCTCGATTAGATTCCAGTCTGTAACTCACTCCCGGGAATCTGTTATTCTATATATAAACCCCCCGAACCCCTCGATTAGATTCCAGTCTGTAACTCACTCCCGGGTATCTGTTATTCTATATATAAACCACCAGAACCCCTCGATTAGTTTCCAGTCTGTAACTCACTCCCGGGTATCTGTTACTCTAAATATAAACCACCCGAATCTCTCGATTAGATTCCAGTCTGTAACTCACTCCCGGGTATCTGTTATTCTATATATAAACCACCCGAACCCCTCGATTAGTTTCCAGTCTGTAACTCACTCCCGGGTATCTGTTACTCTAAATATAAACCACCCGAATCTCTCGATTAGATTCCAGTCTGTAACTCACTCCCGGGTATCTGTTACTCTATATATAAACCACCCGAACCCCTCGATTAGATTCCAGTCTGTAACTCATTCCCGGGTATCTGTTATTCTATATATAAACCTTCCCAACCCCTCGATTAGATTCCAGTCTGTAACTCACTCCCGGGAATCTGTTATTCTATATATAAACCTTCCGAACCCCTCAATTAGATTCCAGTCTGTAACTCACTCCCGGGTATCTGTTATTCTATATATAAACCACCCAAACCCCTCGATTAGATTCCAGTCTGTAACTCACTCCCGGGTATCTGTTATTCTACATATAAACCACCCGAACCCCTCGATTAGATTCCAGTCTGGAACTCACTCCCGGTATCTGTTATTCTATATATAAACCTTCCGAACCCCTCGATTAGATTCCTGTCTGTAACTCACTCCCGGGTATCTGTTATTCTATAGATAAACCCCCGGACCCCTCGATTAGATTCCAGTCTGGAACTCACTCCCGGTATCTGTTATTCTATATATAAACCTTCCGAACCCCTCGATTAGATTCCAGTCTGTAACTCACTCCCGGGAATCTGTTATTCTATATATAAACCCCCCGAACCCCTCGATTAGATTCCAGTCTGTAACTCACTCCCGGGTATCTGTTATTCTATATATAAACACCCGAACCCCTCGATTAGATTCCAGTCTGTAACTCACTCCCGGGTATCTGTTATTCTATATATAAACCTTCCGAACCCCTCGATTAGATTCCAGTCTGTAACTCACTCCTGGGTATCTGTTATTCTATATATAAACCACCCGAACCCCTCGATTAGATTCCAGTCTGTAACTCACTCCCGGGTATCTGTTATTCTACATATAAACCACCCGAACCCCTCGATTAGATTCCAGTCTGGAACTCACTCCCGGTATCTGTTATTCTATATATAAACCTTCCGAACCCCTCGATTAGATTCCTGTCTGTAACTCACTCCCGGGTATCTGTTATTCTATAGATAAACCCCCGGACCCCTCGATTAGATTCCAGTCTGGAACTCACTCCCGGTATCTGTTATTCTATATATAAACCTTCCGAACCCCTCGATTAGATTCCAGTCTGTAACTCACTCCCGGGAATCTGTTATTCTATATATAAACCCCCCGAACCCCTCGATTAGATTCCAGTCTGTAACTCACTCCCGGGTATCTGTTATTCTATATATAAACCACCCGAACCCCTCGATTAGATTCCAGTCTGTAACACATTCCCGGGTATCTGTTATTCTATATATAAACCACCCGAACCCCTCGATTACATTCCAGTCTGTAACTCACTCCCGGGTATCTGTTACTCTATATATAAACCACCCGAACCCCTCGATTAGATTCCAGTCTGTAACTCAATCCCGGGTATCTGTTACTCTATAAAAACCCCCCGGACCCCTCGATTAGTTTCCAGTCTGTAACTCACTCCCGGGTATCTGTTACTCTATATATAAACCACCCGAATCCCTCGATTAGATTCCAGTCTGTAACTCACTCCCGGGTATCTGTTACTCTATATATAAACCACCCGAACCGCTCGATTAGTATCCAGTCTGCAACTCATTCCGGGTATCTGTTATTCTATATATAAACCACCCGAACCCCTCGATTAGAATCCAGTCTGTAACTCACTCCCAGAATCTGTTATTCTATATATAAACCTTACGAACCCCTCGATTAGATTCCAGTCTGTAACTCACTGCCGGGAATCTGTAATTCTATTTATAAACCCCCGAACCCCTCGATTAGATTCCAGTCTGCAACTCACTCCCGGGTATCTGTTATTCTATATATAAACCACCCGAATCCCTCGATTAGATTCCAGTCTGTAACTCACTCCCGGGTATCTGTTATTCTATATATAAACCACCCGAACCCCTCGATTAGATTCCAGTCTGTAACTCACTCCCGGGTATCTGTTATTCTGTAGATAAACCACCCGATCCCCTCGATTAGATTCCAAGCTGTAACTCACTCCCGGGTATCTGTTATTCTATAGATAAACCACCCGAACCCCTCGATTAGATTCCAAGCTGTAACTCACTCCCGGGTATCTGTTATTCTATATATAAACCCCCCGAACCCCTCGATTAGATTCCAGTCTGTAACTAACTCCCGGTATCTGTTATTCTATATATAAACCCCCCGAACCCCTCGATTAGATTCCAATCTGTAACTCACTCCCGGTATCTGTTATTCTATATATAAACCTTCCGAACCCCTCGATTAGATTCCAGTCTGTAACTCACTCCCGGGTATCTGTTATTCTATATATAAACCTTCTGAACCCCTCGATTAGATTCCAGTCTGTAACTCACTCCCGGGTATCTGTTATTCTATACATAAACTACCCAAACCCCTCGATTAGATTCCAGTCTGTAACTCACTCCGGGTATCTGTTATTCTATATATAAACCACCCGAACCCCTCGATTAGATTCCAGTCTGTAACACACTCCCGGGTATCTGTTACTCTATATATAAACCACCCGAACCCCTCGATTAGATTCCAGTCTGTAACTCACTCCCGGGTATCTGTTATTCTATATATAAACCCCCTGGACCCCTTGATTCGTTTCCAGTCTGTAACTCACTCCCGGGTATCTGTTACTCTAAATATAAACCACCCGAACCCCTCGATTAGATTCCAGTCTGTCACTCATTCCCGGGTATCTGTTATTCTATATATAAACCACCCGAACCCCTCGATTAGATTCCAGTCTGTAACTCACTCCCGGTATCTGTTATTCGATATATAAACCTTCCGAACCCCTCGATTAGATTCCAGTCTGTAACTCACTCCGGGAATCTGTTATTCTATATATAAACCCCCCAAACCCCTCGATTAGATTCCAGTCTGTAACTCACTCCCGGGTATCTGTTATTCTATATATAAACCTTCCCAACCCCTCGATTAGATTCCAGTCTGTAACTCACTCCCGGGTATCTGTTATTCTATATATAAACCTTCCGAACCCCTCAATTAGATTCCAGTCTGTAACTCACTCCTGGGTATCTGTTATTCTATATATAAACCCCCCCGAACCCCTCGATTAGATTCCAGTCTGTAACTCACTCCCGGGTATCTGTTATTCTACATATAAACCACCCGAACCCCTCGATTAGATTCCAGTCTGGAACTCACTCCCGGTATCTGTTATTCTATATATAAACCTTCCGAACCCCTCGATTAGATTCCAGTCTGTAACTCACTCCCGGGTATCTGTTATTCTATATATAAACCCCCCGGACCCCTCGATTAGATTCCAGTCTGGAACTCACTCCTGGTATCTGTTATTCTATATATAAACCTTCCGAACCCCTCAATTAGATTCCAGTCTGTAACTCACTCCCGGGTATCTGTTATTCTATATATAAACCT
This sequence comes from Heterodontus francisci, assembly GCF_036365525.1. NCBI lineage: Eukaryota > Metazoa > Chordata > Chondrichthyes > Heterodontiformes > Heterodontidae > Heterodontus > Heterodontus francisci. The sequence continues at coordinate 11,742 of NW_027140752.1, forward strand.
TCTGAACCCCTCGATTAGATTCCAGTCTGTAACTCACTCCCGGGTATCTGTTACTCTATATATAAACCACCCGAACCCCTCGATTAGATTCCAGTCTGTAACTGAATCCCGGGTATCTGTTACTCTATATACAAACCCCCCGGACCCCTCGATTAGTTTCCAGTCTGTAACTCACTCCCGGGTATCTGTTACTCTAAATATAAACCACCCGAATCTCTTGATTAGATTCCAGTCTGTAACTCACTCCCGGGTATCTGCTATTCTCTTTATAAACCCCCCGAACCCATCGATTAGATTCCAGTCTGTAACTCACTCCCGGGTATCTGTTACTCTATATATAAACCACCCGAACCCCTCGATTAGATCCAGTCTGTAACTGAATCCCGGGTATCTGTTACTCTATATACAAACCCCCCGGACCCCTCGATTAGTTTCCAGTCTGTAACTCACTCCCGGGTATCTGTTACTCTAAATATAAACCACCCGAATCTCTTGATTAGATTCCAGTCTGTAACTCACTCCCGGGTATCTGCTATTCTCTTTATAAACCACCCGAACCCCTCGATTAGTTTCCAGTCTGTAACTCACTCCCGGGTATCTGTTACTCTAAATATAAACCACCCGATTCTCTCGATTAGATTCCAGTCTGTAACTCACTCCCGGGTATCTGTTATTCTATATATAAACCACCAGAACCCCTCGATTAGTTTCCAGTCTGTAACTCACTCCCGGGTATCTGTTACTCTAAATATAAACCACCCGAATCTCTCGATTAGATTCCAGTCTGTAACTCACTCCCGGGTATCTGTTACTCTATATATAAACCACCCGAACCCCTCGATTAGATTCCAGTCTGTAACTCATTCCCGGGTATCTGTTATTCTATATATAAACCTTCCCAACCCCTCGATTAGATTCCAGTCTGTAACTCACTCCCGGGAATCTGTTATTCTATATATAAACCACCCGAACCCCTCGATTAGATTCCAGTCTGTAACTCATTCCCGGGTATCTGTTATTCTATATATAAACCTTCCCAACCCCTCGATTAGATTCCAGTCTGTAACTCATTCCCGGGTATCTGTTATTCTATATATAAACCTTCCCAACCCCTCGATTAGATCCAGTCTGTAACTCACTCCCGGGTATCTGTTATTCTATATATAAACCTTCCCAACCCCTCGATTAGATTCCAGTCTGTAACTCACTCCCGGGTATCTGTTATTCTATATATAAACCTTCCGAACCCCTCAATTAGATTCCAGTCTGTAACTCACTCCCGGGTATCTGTTATTCTATATATAAACCACCCAAACCCCTCGATTAGATTCCAGTCTGTAACTCACTCCCGGGTATCTGTTATTCTACATATAAACCACCCGAACCCCTCGATTAAATTCCAGTCTGGAACTCACTCCCGGTATCTGTTATTCTATATATAAACCTTCCGAACCCCTCGATTAGATTCCTGTCTGTAACTCACTCCCGGGTATCTGTTATTCTATAGATAAACCCCCGGACCCCTCGATTAGATTCCAGTCTGGAACTCACTCCCGGTATCTGTTATTCTATATATAAACCTTCCGAACCCCTCGATTAGATTCCAGTCTGTAACTCACTCCCGGGAATCTGTTATTCTATATATAAACCCCCCGAACCCCTCGATTAGATTCCAGTCTGTAACTCACTCCCGGGTATCTGTTATTCTATATATAAACCACCCGAACCCCTCGATTAGATTCAGTCTGTAACTCACTCCCGGGTATCTGTTATTCTATATATAAACCTTCCGAACCCCTCGATTAGATTCCAGTCTGTAACTCACTCCTGGGTATCTGTTATTCTATATATAAACCACCCGAACCCCTCGATTAGATTCCAGTCTGTAACACATTCCCGGGTATCTGTTATTCTATATATAAACCACCCGAACCCCTCGATTACATTCCAGTCTGTAACTCACTCCCGGGTATCTGTTACTCTATATATAAACCACCCGAACCCCTCGATTAGATTCCAGTCTGTAACTCAATCCCGGGTATCTGTTACTCTATAAAACCCCCCGGACCCTCGATTAGTTTCCAGTCTGTAACTCACTCCGGGTATCTGTTACTCTATATATAAACCACCCGAATCCCTCGATTAGATTCCAGTCTGTAACTCACTCCCGGGTATCTGTTACTCTATATATAAACCACCCGAACCCCTCGATTAGTATCCAGTCTGCAACTCATTCCCGGTATCTGTTATTCTATATATAAACCACCCGAACCCCTCGATTAGAATCCAGTCTGTAACTCACTCCCAGAATCTGTTATTCTATATATAAACCTTACGAACCCCTCGATTAGATTCCAGTCTGTAACTCACTGCCGGGAATCTGTAATTCTATTTATAAACCCCCCGAACCCCTCGATTAGATTCCAGTCTGCAACTCACTCCCGGGTATCTGTTATTCTATATATAAACCACCCGAATCCCTCGATTAGATTCCAGTCTGTAACTCACTCCCGGGTATCTGTTATTCTATATATAAACCACCCGAACCCCTCGATTAGATTCCAGTCTGTAACTCACTCCCGGTATCTGTTATTCTGTAGATAAACCACCCGATCCCTCGATTAGATTCCAAGCTGTAACTCACTCCCGGGTATCTGTTATTCTATAGATAAACCACCCGAACCCCTCGATTAGATTCCAAGCTGTAACTCACTCCCGGGTATCTGTTATTCTATATATAAACCCCCCGAACCCCTCGATTAGATTCCAGTCTGTAACTAACTCCCGGTATCTGTTATTCTATATATAAACCCCCCGAACCCCTCGATTAGATTCCAATCTGTAACTCACTCCCGGTATCTGTTATTCTATATATAAACCTTCCGAACCCCTCGATTAGATTCCAGTCTGTAACTCACTCCCGGGTATCTGTTATTCTATATATAAACCTTCTGAACCCCTCGATTAGATTCCAGTCTGTAACTCACTCCCGGGTATCTGTTATTCTATACATAAACTACCCAAACCCCTCGATTAGATTCCAGTCTGTAACTCACTCCCGGGTATCTGTTATTCTATATATAAACCACCCGAACCCCTCGATTAGATTCCAGTCTGTAACACACTCCCGGGTATCTGTTACTCTATATATAAACCACCCGAACCCCTCGATTAGATTCCAGTCTGTAACTCACTCCCGGGTATCTGTTATTCTATATATAAACCCCCTGGACCCCTTGATTCGTTTCCAGTCTGTAACTCACTCCCGGGTATCTGTTACTCTAAATATAAACCACCCGAACCCCTCGATTAGATTCCAGTCTGTCACTCATTCCCGGGTATCTGTTATTCTATATATAAACCACCCGAACCCCTCGATTAGATTCCAGTCTGTAACTCACTCCCGGTATCTGTTATTCGATATATAAACCTTCCGAACCCCTCGATTAGATTCCAGTCTGTAACTCACTCCCGGGAATCTGTTATTCTATATATAAACCCCCCAAACCCCTCGATTAGATTCCAGTCTGTAACTCACTCCCGGGTATCTGTTATTCTATATATAAACCTTCCCAACCCCTCGATTAGATTCCAGTCTGTAACTCACTCCCGGGTATCTGTTATTCTATATATAAACCTTCCGAACCCCTCAATTAGATTCCAGTCTGTAACTCACTCCTGGGTATCTGTTATTCTATATATAAACCCCCCCGAACCCCTCGATTAGATTCCAGTCTGTAACTCACTCCCGGGTATCTGTTATTCTACATATAAACCACCCGAACCCCTCGATTAGATTCCAGTCTGGAACTCACTCCCGGTATCTGTTATTCTATATATAAACCTTCCGAACCCCTCGATTAGATTCCAGTCTGTAACTCACTCCCGGGTATCTGTTATTCTATATATAAACCCCCCGGACCCCTCGATTAGATTCCAGTCTGGAACTCACTCCTGGTATCTGTTATTCTATATATAAACCTTCCGAACCCCTCAATTAGATTCCAGTCTGTAACTCACTCCCGGGTATCTGTTATTCTATATATAAACCTTCTGAACCCCTCGATTAGATTCCAGTCTGTAACTCACTCCCGGGTATCTGTTACTCTATATATAAACCACCCGAACCCCTCGATTAGATTCCAGTCTGTAACTGAATCCCGGGTATCTGTTACTCTATATACAAACCCCCCGGACCCCTCGATTAGTTTCCAGTCTGTAACTCACTCCCGGGTATCTGTTACTCTAAATATAAACCACCCGAATCTCTTGATTAGATTCCAGTCTGTAACTCACTCCCGGGTATCTGCTATTCTCTTTATAAACCCCCCGAACCCATCGATTAGATTCCAGTCTGTAACACACTCCCGGGTATCTGTTATTCTATAGTTCAACCCCCCGAACCCCTCAATTAGATTCCAGTCTGTAACACACTCCCGGGTATCTGTTATTCTTTATATAAACCCCCCGAACCCCTCGATTAGATTCCAGTCTGTAACTCACTCCCGGGTATCTGTTATTCTATATATAAGCCACCCAGAACCCCCCGATTAGATTCCAGTCTGTAACTCACTCTCGGGTATCTGTTATTCTATATATAAACCACACCGAACCCCTCGATTAGATTCCAGTCTGTAACTCACTCCCGGGTATCTGTTATTCTATATATAAACCACCCTGAACCCCTCGATTAGATTCCAGTCTGTAACTCACTCCCGGGTATCTGTTATTCTAGATATAAACCCCCCTGAACCCCTCGATTAGATTCCAGTCTGTAACTCACTCCCGGGTATCTTTTCGAAGAAGGGTCACTGACCCGAAACGTTAACTCTGCTTCTCGTTCCACAGATGCTGCCAGACCTGCTGAGTGATTCCAGCATTTCTTGTTTTTATCCCGGGTATCTTTTGTTCTTTTTATTTGTTCATGTGATGTGAGTGTCGCTAATTGCCCCTTGAGAAGGTGGTGGTGAGCTGCCTTCTTGAACCACTGCAGTGCATGTGGGGTAGGTACACCCACAGTGCTGTTAGGGAGGGAGTTCCAGGATTTTGACCCAGTGATAATGAAGGAACGGCCGATATAGTTCCAAATGTATGGCTTGGAGGGGAACTTGGAGGTGGTGGTGTTCCCAGGCGTCTGTTGCCCTTGTCCTTCTAGGTGGACGAGGTCGCGAGTTTGGAAGGTGCTCTCCTAATATCTCCTTACATGGCTAAGTCACAAATCTAGTTTGAAAACACTCCTGTGGAGCACCTTGTGATGTTTCACTGCATTACAGACGATATAAAAATGCTGATTGTTATAATTACACCCTCCCACTTGTGGTGGCACTCTGGAGTGAAGTGGTGGTGGGGGAAGTTTAAATTATACTGTGACACATTTACATAGATATTTCCTGTTATAAATATGGGCCTAATAATTTATAATGTAATATATATTAAATATATATTGGAAGATGAGGAGCAAGCTGACTCTGGATGAAAGTAGTGGGGCAGATTGAATAGGCTAACGGCCTGATTCAGTGTTGGATCTGGTCTGGCCAACTTATCAACATGTTCACCTGGTGAACCCCGCCCTCTTGACCTCCAAACAGAATCCCATTGGCCACAAGAAATGCCCGTCAGAAAAGAATTGCCGCCTTTCCGTCATCGAATTCAAAGGCAAAATGGTGCGGATACCGAAATAAAAACAGACAATGTTGGAAATACTCAGCAGGCCGGGCAGCATCTGTGGAGAGAGAAGGAGAGTTAATGCTTCAGGTGGATGGCTTTTTAGTCAGAACTGGAAAAAGTTCGGGATGTAGCAGGTTTTTAGCAGGTTCGGAGGCAGGCAAAGTGAGGGGAGGTGTTCCGACCTCAGTGAGACGGTTAACGATAAGACTGGCCAATAAAAATGCTGTCTTTTCCTGGCTTGAGTCTTTCAAATACCCACATGACCTGCCACTGGGATCTCATGGGCAATTCTCAAAGTCTCACTGCGATACCCCTGATGAACTGTCACCCAATCCTCATCAGTCGGCCTCTGGGGAGGTCTCCAATTTCTCATTAGAATGTTGTTCTTCATATAATAGCACTCAGGGGCCTGTTCAGCAGACCTCAGAGCACGCCAGTTGAGACAAACCTCTTAAGTCAGGGTCTGCCTGTTGGACCTCAATCAAAGACGAACTGCTGAACAATTCACCAATATTAGCCTTGGAGCCTTTTCCACCAACATCCCCATCTAAATCCTTGAAAACAAAAGGTCACCGCCAACCACACATCCGAATTGTCCTCCACAACAACTGAATCCTTTCCATCTTACGAGCCTGGGATCTTGTCAATGCACAAACTGGGAACATTCCAGGAAATTCCTCCTGCAAAACATCAGTTTCTGCACCTTCAACTTTTTTTTCTTCCGAAATTACTGGAGATGCCAATACCTTATTCCGTAGCAACAAATAAGCAAAGGGGGGGGGGAGGGTGAAAGGTTATCGGGGGTAGGCGGAAATGTGGAGTCGAGGTTATAGTCAGATCAGCCATGATCTTGTTGAATGGCTGGAGCAGGCCTGAGGGGCCAAGTGGCCTACTCCTGCTCCTAATTCATATGTTCATATGTTTGTATAAATTCATCCCTTCAATATGCAAATCCAGGACAATTCCCACTATTACCGGACCGATGACTGAATTACTTTGTAAATTAACCTTAAGCAATGGAATGGATGAATACCCCACCCCCCTCACCACCCCGCTTCAATGCCCCGCACCATGACTTTCGCATTCATAGCACTATTTGGGGAAACATTAACATCCTTTGCTACCATCAATGACTGAGTTGCCCCTGTACCCCTAAGCAGCACAATCAGCTTGCCTGCCTCATCTGACAAATATGGGGACACCGTACCTCTGAGCGCAAAACTTCCATACCCTTCAGGGACCTGTCTTAATTCGTTAGCACACAAGGGAGAACACTTCTGTTCACTAGCCAACATCACCAAAGCCACTGGCTTATCTACAGCGCCACCTATTGAGGCATTCTTTTTAAGATAGGCTTTTGGTAAACCTACCATAGCTACTGGCTTGCCCTTTAACTTCCAGTCTTCTGATTTTATATGCCCTCTTTAATTACAAAAATAAACCCGTCGATCCTTCTGACTCAACCCTAGTCTCCTGACTATCTTTTTTACCACTCTGAGGGTTGGTTACCTGTATCCTTTCTCTCACTAAAACTGAATCTCTTCTCATTATCCACTCTCTTATCTTCCCAACTCCTCTGAAAGTTTCCAAATTGGGGTCTGTAGCTACTGCTTTTGAGGGTCAATTCGTAATCATCCGCCATTCCTCTCGCATTCTTTATTTTACCAACTTTATGTTCTTCCAGGCGGGACCTTATTCCTGAAGGGATACGATTTTCAAATTCCTCCATTAGGGTTACTGCCCTAAGGCTTTCAAAGTCTTGTACAATCTTCATGGACAGATACCCATGATCAAATATCATTTCCTTCTCTCTTGCAAATTCCATAAATGTCTGACCCTGTTTCTTTCTTAAATTTCTGAATTTTTGCCTGTAAGCCTCTGGTACCAACTCAAAAGCATTGAGAACTGCAGTTTTAACCACTTCAAAGTCACTGTTCCTCTGAAAGTGTTGAATATATCTCTAACGCTTTTTCCACAAACACAAAAAAAAAACTTTGCAATAAAATTGTGCAACTTTCCTTCAGCCATTGGAACTTTGTAGCAATTTTTTTCAAAGGACACAAAGTACATTTCAACTCCTTCCTCACTGAATTTAGGCAGTAAGCGAATATTCCTTGCCAAATCGAAACCAGAAGTTCAGAATCTTCCTCAAAATCTCCTGTCACTCCCTGTTCACGTAATCTCAGATTTCTCTGTCCAGGGCAAATTTCTTGGCTTCTTTTTCTTGTTGTAACTCTCTTTTTCTTTCTCCTCAAATTCAAACGTATCTCAGCGCAAGTTGAAATCGTCTGTCTTCCTTTTCCAGTTGCCTCATTTGTAACGGAATTCTAGCTAACTCAATCTGAGAGCTACCAGGATCAGCCCTTTTCTTCCTCAAGGTTAAAATCCTGAGCCAACACTTCAGCAATTTCTGCCTTTTTGGCTTTTGGTTTTAAATTGATCCCGACTTGCTCTGCTACAGCCATTAACGCATCCATTGTTAACTGCGTTAAATCACTGAGAGCCAAATCGTCTCCCTCTACAAAGGCTTCAGCATTAGAAGTAGACATGTTGACTTTTCCTTATGCACACAGCAAAAGTAATTAGGAAATCTTGTTCGTCTAAATTATAGCAAATTACAATCTGCCCGTTTTACAGCCTCATGAACCCCCCTAGACCAATTTAAAGAATTACGCAAGGTTTCATGTTTTAAGACTTTTATTGCAACAACTAAACCAAAAGAAATCCACATCAACTAAATAGTACTTTGTAATTAGCTGATACCCCAAATTACAAAGAAAGGCATTTTATTTACTTATTAAAATACTTGAAAACACCACACCGCACTTTATACGTGACACAGCCCTTTTTGATGGTGAAATCCTTTGCGGTTAAAAGTCCCAAACTCCTCCCAGTTGCAATGGATTGGATCTCCCAGACCTTTTCAGAAATTGATGTCCTCTTCACTCACTTTTCCAAGCACTTCCGACCTGGACGTCCGTGAATAAGGCGATTCCTGGTGATCCTGCTGGTCTTCCACTTCTCTGCAAGCTTCAACTTTTAAAACAGCCTTTTTTTGTCTCAGGCTTCTGAGACAGGTGTCCCCTTCCCTCCCTCTTGAGGCCGCAGACGCTGGTTTTTTTCTCCTTCAGCCTGTCTGCCTTCAGAAAGTCTGTTAAATTTATCTGGGATCAAAAGTCCTGTTCCAGTATGCAAAGTCCAGAAGTCTGGTTTCACAGAGCCACCTGGGCCTTCCATTGTTCCCAGGTGTTAACAGCTGCTTGGTACATTTGCATCTTTAAAATCACTGACTCCTTTTTTATGATCTGAAGATCTGGGAGGGCAAAATCTATTGTTCTTCAGATGTTACCCCCATTTTTTCGAAAAATGGCATGTGACTGGCAACATCAGAATCATTACTAGCATTTGTTTGAAAATATGGGAACGAGGTTCTGATCTGAAATTGTGTTGAACTCAATGTTGAGTCCAGTAGGCTGTAAAGTGCCTGATCGAAAGATGAGTTCTTTGAGCTAACGTTGAGTTTCATTAGAACAATGTAGGAGCTCGATGACAGAAAGATCACAGTGGGAGTGGAGCTGACAATTACAATGACAGGTGAACAGAAGCTCAGGGTTATGCTTGCAGACTGAGCGGAGGTGATCAGCAAAGCGGTCAGCCAATCTGTGTTTGGTCTCTCCAATGTCGAGGAGACTGCATTGTGAGCAGCCGATGGACTAACAACAACTTATATTTATATAGTGCCTTTAACGTAATAAAATGTCCCATAGCAGTGTTTAAAACAAGATATGACTCCGAGCCACATCAGGAGCTATTAGGTTAGGTGACCAAACTGTTGGTCAAAGAGGACAGTTTTAAGGAGCCTCTTAAAAGGAGGAGAGAGAGAGAGAGAGAGGCGGAGAGGTTTAGGGAGGGAATTCCAGAGCTTAGGGCCCAGGCAGCTGAAGGCACGGCCGCCAATGGTGCAGCGATGGGAATCGGGGGGATGCGCAAGAGGCCGGAATTGGAGGAGCGCAGAGATCTCGGAGGGTTGTGGGGCTGGTGGAGGTGACAGGGATGGGTGGGGGGGAGGGGGGGTGGGGGTGGTTGCGAGGGCTATGAAGCGATTTGTAACCAATTTGAGAATGTTAAAATCAAGATGTTGCTTGACCGGGAGCCAATGTCGGTCAGCGAGCACAGGGGGTGATGGGTATGAGTTAGGACACCGGCAGCAGAGTTTGGGATGAGCTCACGTTTTGGCAGATAAATTGAAAGAAGTACTCGCAAATCACTGGGAAGGGTGGAGCTGAAAAACCAGGTGTTGCATCTCTTGCACTTTTCTGAGGAAAAGGGAGGGGTGTTGGAGATAATGAAAGCGTGGACCAGGGTGTCACTGAGGGAATGCTGAAAGCGGAGTAGAGAGCAGGATGTGTTTGGTGGTGGCATTGAGTTAGAGGTGGTGGAAATGGCGGAGGATGATACATTGAATACGGAGGCTGGTGGAGTGGAAGGTACAGGGGAGGGAGGGGAAGGGCTGAGAGCAGAACTGTGGGAAACAGACGGAGGCGGTTGATGGCCCTGCCAACCACAGTGGGAACCTCTACGACACCCTGGTCCAATCCTCAATCACTCCCCAACACCCCCTCCCCTTCTCACGGCAAATTTCCATGCAAGTGCAGGAGATACAACACCTGCCCTTTTAGCTCCTCACCGATTTGGTTTTACTCTTGTTTTTCTCCCTTTTTGCTGTCGGATGGCTGCTATTCATCATTTTGCCATTCACACCTCCTCTAGACACACCTTTTGCTTCTGTACTTGTCCCCTGACCCCTCCCTTTGGCCTTGCACCACCAACTCTTTTGCTATTTAATCTCCCCTGCCTTCTACCCTGTCACTGACGGAAGGGAGGGGGGGTTGTTGGAGAGTTGGCGTTCAGCCTCTGGAAGGCAGAGGGCGGTTTGCCAAACAGTATCGGCACTGCCCTCGTCAGCCGGAAAATGTTAGGGTTGAACCTGAGAGAGGGGAGTTGCACAAGTTCAGAGGGAGGCAGCTTAGAGTGAGTGAGGGGAGTAGAGAAATTGAGATGGCCGACGGTTACGCGGGCAGTTCCCAATGAAAGGATTTAGAGAGGTGGAAAGGGAATTCTGAATGCAGGTGAACGCTGTGTGGGGATGAAGTCTTCGGTCCAAAGAAGAGGGTACAGAGGCAAAGGAACAAGAGCTCAGCGTCGCGACGAGCTCAAAATTCATCCCCTTGGTGGATAAGAGCATAAGATACAGGGGAAGGAGGCCATTCGGCCCTTCGAGCCAATTCCACCACTCATGGCTGATAATGGGCGGAAGATGACCAGGAAACAAGGGCGGAATCACTTTTCTACCATGTGATTGGCTGCCAGTGAACAATCTCTGCCCGCTAGCAGAATCCGATTGAAGAAGCCAAACGTCAATCATAGATGGGGGCGGCGGGAATCGTCACTCCTTTCATCTGATTGGCTGTGCCAGGTGTCCATCGGAAGGCTTTACGCACCGGCGTGATGTAACGGCCAATCGGCGGTGACGCTCTGGCGTCCAATTGGTCGCCAGACACGTCGGTCAGAGGCATGGCACCGCCCCCTCCCCGCCCCACCCGCCTCCGGCGTCATAACGTCCACGCTCAAGAGCGCGCGCGCCCCTTCGCGGCGCTCCATTGGCCGAGCGGAACGTCGATCGGCCCGCCCCGTCACCCGATTGGCCGGACCGCCCGCCACTCCCAAGGAGGCCCCGCCGCCCCATTGGCGGGGCCGGCTCACGCTGGGTTGCACCCTCGGGTTTGGTTGACGCCCAGCGCTGGCGAGGCACTAACCGCCTTTTTAATTGTCGTTTCCCACCCCCCCCCCCTTTCCCCTCCCCCCCCCCCCTTCAAAGACCACAAGCTTTTCACACGGCGATTTAAAAAAAATGTAGCGCTCACCGTTAACGGGTGATGAATGTTTTCACTCCAACGTGATCCACAAAGCGGAGAAAGACTTGGTTTGGGGGGGGTGGGGGAAGGGAGACAAATAAAAATCTCCACAGCCGCGGCCTTGCGATCGGGAGCGACTGAAGCCTGCCGGCTCGACGAGGTGGGTTTGTTTATTTATTTTCGGAGGCGGGGGGAATGGTTATCTTCCCTTTTTTTGTTAAAATTGCGAATGAGGTTATTTTTGCCCGGTTCACCCGTCCCCTCTTCCCACCCCCCCCCCACGGGGTGGGGGAGGGGGCCGCCGGTTTTCAAAATTCCCTCGATGCCCGGGCCGGGCGGCTGCGGTGCGCCTGCGCGGCCGGGGCATTTTGGGAGTTGTAGTTCTTTCCTCCCCACCCGCTTTGTTGGGTCCATGATGTCAGTGGGAATCGAGAGATTGCTACCTGACCCTAGACTTATTACGGTGCAGGCCTGTCCATTCCCCTTTCCACCCCTCCAATTTCTCCCCCCCCCCTCCAATTTCTCCCCCCCCCTCTCCAATTTCTCCCCCCCCCTCCAATTTCTCCCCCCCCCTCCAATTTCTCCCCCCCCCCCTCCAATTTCTCCCCCCCCCCCTCCAATTTCTCCCCCCCCCCCTCCAATTTCTCCCCCCCCCCTCCAATTTCTCCCCCCCCCCTCCAATTTCTCCCCCCCCTCCAATTTCTCTCCCCCCCCTCCAATTTCTCCCCCCCCCCTCCAATTTCTCCCCCCCCCTCCAATTTCTCCCCCCCCCTCCAATTTCTCCCCCCCCCCCCTCCAATTTCTCCCCACCCTCCATACTTCTGCAAGTTTATTTCTCTCTCTCCAGTGCCCATCCAATTTCCTTTTGAAATTACTTTTCGTTGGCAGCGAGTTCCAGGTCATTACCACTGGTTACGCTTAAAAAAAAAAGAAAAAGTTCCCCCTTTTGACTCTCGGCCCCCAAAACCTTCAATCTGTGTCCCCCTGCTCGTCCTTGTGCCATCAGCTAGTGGGAACAGCTTTTCTCGACCTGATCCAAACCTGTCCTAATTGGGTACACCTCTAGCAAATCCCGCCCGACCCCCGTCTCCTTTGAGAGAACAGCTCCGCCTTTTCCAACCTAATCTTGTAACTAAAATTCCCCATCCCCGGAACCACTATGGTAAATCTCCTCTGCGCACTCTCAAGGATCCTCACGCCCTTCCTAAAGTGTGGTGACCAGAACTGGATGCAAATACTCTAGCTGGTTCTAACTATAGCTTTGTAACGATTCTGCATAATTTCCCAGTTTTTGTACTCAATGCCTCTATTTATGAAGCCTAAGATCCTAACTGCTGTGTATTTGCTTGCCTTTCTTTGTCTTGTTTTTTCAGATTTCCAAAATTTTCATCGTTTTGCATTTCAGATTTCCAGCCTGTTGACATGTTAACATTTGAGATTTCCAACGTTTTCTCTTTGCTTTTCAGATTTCTGGTCTTTTTATGTCTTTCGCATTTCAGATTTCAAGCGTTGACCCATTTCAGTACTTCAAGCGTTTGCTACGTTACAACAGTAACTGCACTTCAAATGTGCTTCATTGGCTGTAATGTGCTTTGAGCCATCGAGTTTTTGGGATAGGCGCAATATAGATGCAAGTTCTTTTTTTCACATTTCCCACTTCAAGCAGTAATCTACTGTTATGTCTTTTTATCAGGCCGTGCATAGCTCAGTAGGTGGGGCTGTTGCCTCTTGAGCCAGAAGGTAGTTGGGTTTAAGGTTCACACTCCAGAGTCCATAATCCAGGCTCTCACACTCAGTGCCAGTACTGAGGGAGTGCTGCACTGTTGGCAGCGCTGTCTTTCAGATGAGATATTATACAGAGGCCCCCGTCTGCTCTCACAGGTGGACGTAAAAGATCCCATGGCCACTGTTTACAAGAAGAGTAGGGGAGTTTACCCCGGTGTCGAGGGCTATTTATCCTCAATCACCATCACTAAAAGCAGATTACCTGGCTTTGGAGCTTGCTGCGTGCAAATTGGCTGCTGTATTTCGTACATTACAATAGCGTATACACTTCAAAAGTACTTTGTTGGTTGTAAAATGCTTTGGGATGTCCTTTGTTGTGAAACGTGCTATTATAAATACAAGTCTTTCTGTTGTTGGGAGGTGGGGGGAGGGGGTTAACAGGATTTCCTTTAAGAGGCTCCTTTAAAACCTTTGACCCAGCTTTGGTCACCTGCCCTAATCTCCCCTGATGTGACTCGGGTTTAAACGTTTCGCTTTTTGCGCTCCTGGGACGTTTTATTACATGAAAGGCGCTATGTAAATACAGGTTGTGTTGCTGACCTTGTCAGCTCCTCCAGTGTCTCAAGTAATTAAGTCTATCTTGCCCAGTATGGATATGAACTGAACAGACCAGTTCGGTGCACCTTCCTTGCCCCGCGCACACCCCCAGTTCAGTTCTGGTTTACCTGCTTTTGGGATGTGACAGTTAATTTCAGTGCCTCATGGGCTAAGTTCCCCATTGGTTTACGAGTGACCATCTTATATTTATGTAGGAAAGCAAAATACTGCAGATGCTGGAAATCTGAAATATAAACAGAAAGTGCTGGAAATCTTCAGCAGCTCGGGCAGCATCTGTAAAGAGAGCATCAGATTTAACATTTCAGGTCTGTGATCTTTCATCAGAACTTCATGTGCATTTATACGGCCGCATTCACAACCTTAAGCAACCCAAAGCACTTTACAGCCACTGAAGTGCTTCTTCATAGTGTGCTCACTGTTATAAGGTAGGAAATGTGGCAATCAATTTGTGCACAGCAAGCTCCTGCAAACAGCAATGAGGTAATGACCCAGCTCGTATGTTTTTAGTGATGTTGGTTGAGGGATAAATGTCGGCCAGGATGTGAAGGAGAACTCCCCCCGTGCTCTACTTCAAACGTCTCTTCTGAAAGATGGCACCTCTGACTGTGCAGCACTCCCTCAGTACTGCACTGGGAGCGTCGGCCTGGATTTTGCACCCTAGTCTCTGAACCTGCAACCCTCAACTCGGGCTAGAGTGCCAGCCGCTTAGTCACTGTTGACATGAAGGGTTCCTTGTTAGTGAGTA